>NC_136708.1:7299526-7487762 GCF_947650265.1 Symphodus melops
ATCACTCATCCATCACCAGATTTAAAATAAAAACTTTGAAAAAGTTACTTTATTACAGTATCCAGCTACCAGCTAACGCATAAAACAGTTAAAACAGCACAATGCCAAGGAAGAATAAGAGATCTCAAGCCCAAAGCCTCCGCTGGAAGAAGTCAGGTGATGTTAAGTGTGTAACAGTTTCTCAGAGCAGTGAGGAGGTAAAGACAGCCACAGCACCTGATCCTGACAGTAAGAAACAAGAAGGTCAAATGTCATCATGTGTACCACAGGTATGTTATGCAGACATGGTGAAGAGAGTACGTGATCCAGCTCAGTCTTTGCAGGAGAACAAAGTAGGTCCAAGTGATGAACAACATGTAGCACAGGTATCTCAAGCAGGCTTTGTGAAGAGAGAAGGTCACTCTGATCCACATACTGCAGGCCCTTCTCTGTCTCAGCAGATCAGCAGCACAGGTCTGGTGTCAGCTGCGGTGAGGAAATCGTTGGTGATTTTTATGAGGGCAGTTTCAGTGCTGTGACGGATGTGGAAACCTCTCCTTCTTCATGGTTGTTCTGTTTCCATGGAGGTGCAGGACTTTAGATTGCATTGAAAAATTAACCCACAATGAGCTAAAATGAGAACAGGAGCAATAAAAACACCCAGAAACTGCAGCTCGGAGTTCAGAGGGCTAAAATATTTAGTAAATCTGCATCACAGACCCATCAATTTAACCTGAATGTTTGTGCATCCTCTGCTGCTTTTGTTTCTCTTGGTGCATGTGTTTGCTATTCAGTAAGTATTTCATAGATTTAGGTAGCCTACCGCGAAACCGCTTTTTGCACGGCCTATTTAAAAAAAAAACACTTAATAGACATTTAATAGACGTGCTTACTACACGGGTGCGCTAAATATCTGATTAGGCTACATTCTGGCAAAGAATATGTTTGCCGAATACCGGTACTGAAAAGCTTAAACCTGATCCTGTTTACGTTTCTACAGCCACCTGTGCCCTATTTGGTAGACGCCGTGTCAGCCGGATGACGATAGCCGCTATGTAAATAGCGTCATATGATAGCAGCTAACCGCTAACTAATGAATTCAACAAAGGAGAAAAACGCAACATAAACAAAACCAACGCTGGAAGACATCCAGCAGTTCATCTTCTCTGTCACTGACATGTGACTCTTTATTACAAGAACTCAATCAAGCTTTGTTTCAGAGAAGGCTGTGATCGGCGAGGAGAAATACACACGTAAACAATCAGCTGTGTGTTACAGTCAATGGTTTAAACACGGCGGAGTTTTGTTTACCGACGTAACACGGGAAGTGACGATTTTTTCAACCAATCAACGGACTGCAGGGTTTAGCTCCACCTTTTCGGGTCAGCGCCACATTCGAAAATGCTGACAGATGATTGACTTATCAAGGTCTAGGGATCTATTATTACTGGATGACACATGTAATATTATGAATTTATGTGTTTGTTTGTTTTTTAAAGAAAGTGCAGAGAGAAGCAGTGGGCCAACAAAGGGGTTAGACAAAATGAACCAAGTGAGTTGCAGTTGCATCTTATTGAACAGAATGCACCATTTAGAGACTTATTTAAGTTCATCAGTGACTCTTAAACCTGTCATCTTACCAGTGATTTAGGCAGAAATGGGAAAACAGGGGGTGCAAAAAAAATACAGGGGGTGCAAATTTTTTTCAGTGTCACTCACGGCGGCGCGGCATGCAGGTTGCCAGGTTATGTGCTCCCTAACACACTGGTTTTGAATAAGTCTCTAAATGGTGCATTCTGTTCAATAAGATGCATTGTTACACATTTTAGTTTTCCCAAGCTTGATAATGTTGATTTACTGTACAGCCCCTGCCCTGACACACCCCTTTGTCATTTGACTGCAACTCACTTTAGCACTTAATGATGTCACCCTCTGCCTGTCACGCGCTCAGGTTGACCCCACAGACCTGATACCACGCCTCCATAAAGATCAGGAAGACGAAGGTGGCCGACAGTGGAGTCTACACCTGTATTTTTCCTCATCTGATCTCATCTCATCCTCCTCAGCAGTTCACCATTGAGCTGGTTGTTGGTGAGTTTTTTTTTTAATTTATTTTTTTAATTATATTTAAAAACATTGTTAGTAAGATGACAGGTTTAAGAGTCACTGATGAACTTAAATAAGTCTCTAAATGGTGCATTCTGTTCAATAAGATGCATTGTTACACATTTTAGTTTTCCCAAGCTTGATAATGTTGATTTACTGTACAGCCCCTGCCCTGACACACCCCTTTGTCATTTGACTGCAACTCACTTGGTTCATTTTGTCTAACCCCTTTGTTGGCCCACTGCTTCTCTCTGCACTTTCTTTAAAAAACAAACAAACACATAAATTCATAATATTACATGTGTCATCCAGTAATAATAGATCCCTAGACCTTGATAAGTCAATCATCTGTCAGCATTTTCGAATGTGGCGCTGACCCGAAAAGGTGGAGCTAAACCCTGCAGTCCGTTGATTGGTTGAAAAAATCGTCACTTCCCGTGTTACGTCGGTAAACAAAACTCCGCCGTGTTTAAACCATTGACTGTAACACACAGCTGATTGTTTACGTGTGTATTTCTCCTCGCCGATCACAGCCTTCTCTGAAACAAAGCTTGATTGAGTTCTTGTAATAAAGAGTCACATGTCAGTGACAGAGAAGATGAACTGCTGGATGTCTTCCAGCGTTGGTTTTGTTTATGTTGCGTTTTTCTCCTTTGTTGAATTCATTAGTTAGCGGTTAGCTGCTATCATATGACGCTATTTACATAGCGGCTATCGTCATCCGGCTGACACGGCGTCTACCAAATAGGGCACAGGTGGCTGTAGAAACGTAAACAGGATCAGGTTTAAGCTTTTCAGTACCGGTATTCGGCAAACATATTCTTTGCCAGAATGTAGCCTAATCAGATATTTAGCGCACCCGTGTAGTAAGCACGTCTATTAAATGTAGATATTTGCACGGCCTAGGTCAAGCCGTGCAATAATTTCAAGGCCGTGTTTTTTTTAAATAGGCCGTGCAAAAAGCGGTTTCGCGGTAGGCTACCTAAATCTATGTCAAGGACTAAAGTCTGTGTACATGTGGAGTTCAAACTAACCACTTGTCCACCAGCATCCGACTCTTTGACTCTTATTACAAACAAGTCTCCTCTCTCCTGCTGCAGCTTCAGCTGATTTATAAAGTCAGAGACTGAAGCTTTGTATTCAGATTTTAGATGATTTAATATAACTGGATAAAATGTTACTTTCATAGTCTGAACATGAAGCATATCTGCTCTATATGTCATGCTAATAACATCACACACACTCTCTAACTTTATATATTTTCTTTTTTCTTTCAGAGTGCATCTTAAAGGACAGAACAACGGAGGAACCAGGTGAGTCCTGATGATGTCACCCTCTGCCTGTCACGCGCTCAGGTTGACCCCACAGACCTGATACCACTCAGGAATATTTAAAGTATTTCTAATTCACTTCAGTGGACATTTTTCTTCAGTTTGTGACGTAAAGACTCACAACACGTCAGTTTAAAGGACTCAATCAAAGCTTTTTGTACGTTAATATAACAATGAGTCCTCCACACCTAGCAGCTCTGATGAAGGGGGTTCAGGTCAGGTGGTCTACAGGGTCCTTCAACATGTCAGCCTGCTGGGACAAATAATCTGATTTATCATTGAGACATGAATTTAGCTTCTCTATTCCTCCTTTTATAAACCTCTTTAATCAGATATGTGATGACCAGAGGATTCACATGATTACATTTCTGATGCTGTAAAGAACCTGAATAATTTCTTATTTATTCCCTGTTCACAGTTGCATGTCGAGAGCCGACTTTCAAAATTCTTGATCAAACAAGTGACCAGGCCGTGCTGCAGTGTGTCGTTAAAGGAGCTTCTCCCTTACCTAAAGTGGAGTGGAGGGACAGTTCTGGAAACATCCTTCATACTGAAGAACCACAAGTCACTAAAAATGAAGATGGCAGCTACGACATCATCCTCCAAACGACTGTGACCAAGACCGACACCTACAGCTGTGTGGTCACACAGGACGCCATCTGTCACCAGATCAACTCCAGCAACTATGTGTACATCCAAGGTGAGATTCTCCTTCATAATAATTAAATGTGTCTTTGTTTTAGCGTGCTCAGACTCAGGTCAGAGTGATTCAGCTCAAAGCAGTGTATACAGGGATTCAGTCCCATTGAGCCATCAGGTAAATGTGTCCACCTGAGAGCAACGTTCAAATCTAAACTGGGACTCTGTTTGATGAATCACCAGTGACAGGAGAGATAATGAACTGGGACCATTGAGAAATCACCAAAGTCCCAGTGAGCTGTAGTGAACATGTGTGTTTTCATCCTATCAGCTGACTGTGCAGAATAAACACACAAACCGTGACAGGATGAAATGAGGCTGAGATGAATGTCACCTTCAGTCTGAATCTCCAGACTGTCTGCACGCAACCTCTACCATCTCTACAGACTGTCTGCACGCCACCTCTACCATCTCTACAGACTGTCTGCATGCAACCTCTACGTCTCTACAGACTGTCTGCACGCCTTTGTATTGTAATCTTTGTATTCAGATTTTAGATGATTTAATATAACTGGATAAAGTGTTACTTTCATAGTCTGAACATGACGCATATCTGCTCTATATGTCATGCTAATAACATCACACACACTCTCTAACTTTATATATTTTCTTTTTTCTTTCAGAGTGCATCTTAAAGGACAGAACAACGGAGGAACCAGGTGAGTCCTGATGATGTCACCCTCTGCCTGTCACGCGCTCAGGTTGACCCCACAGACCTGATACCACTCAGGAATATTTAAAGTATTTCTAATTCACTTCAGTGGACATTTTTCTTCAGTTTGTGACGTAAAGACTCACAACACGTCAGTTTAAAGGACTCAATCAAAGCTTTTTGTACGTTAATATAACAATGAGTCCTCCACACCTAGCAGCTCTGATGAAGGGGGTTCAGGTCAGGTGGTCTACAGGGTCCTTCAACATGTCAGCCTGCTGGGACAAATAATCTGATTTATCATTGAGACATGAATTTAGCTTCTCTATTCCTCCTTTTATAAACCTCTTTAATCAGATATGTGATGACCAGAGGATTCACATGATTACATTTCTGATGCTGTAAAGAACCTGAATAATTTCTTATTTATTCCCTGTTCACAGTTGCATGTCGAGAGCCGACTTTCAAAATTCTTGATCAAACAAGTGACCAGGCCGTGCTGCAGTGTGTCGTTAAAGGAGCTTCTCCCTTACCTAAAGTGGAGTGGAGGGACAGTTCTGGAAACATCCTTCATACTGAAGAACCACAAGTCACTAAAAATGAAGATGGCAGCTACGACATCATCCTCCAAACGACTGTGACCAAGACCGACACCTACAGCTGTGTGGTCACACAGGACGCCATCTGTCATCAGATCAACTCCAGCAACTATGTGTACATCCAAGGTGAGATTCTCCTTCATAATAATTAAATGTGTCTTTGTTTTAGCGTGCTCAGACTCAGGTCAGAGTGATTCAGCTCAAAGCAGTGTATACAGGGATTCAGTCCCATTGAGCCATCAGGTAAATGTGTCCACCTGAGAGCAACGTTCAAATCTAAACTGGGACTCTGTTTGATGAATCACCAGTGACAGGAGAGATAATGAACTGGGACCATTGAGAAATCACCAAAGTCCCAGTGAGCTGTAGTGAACATGTGTGTTTTCATCCTATCAGCTGACTGTGCAGAATAAACACACAAACCGTGACAGGATGAAATGAGGCTGAGATGAATGTCACCTTCAGTCTGAATCTCCAGACTGTCTGCACGCAACCTCTACCATCTCTACAGACTGTCTGCACGCCACCTCTACCATCTCTACAGACTGTCTGCATGCAACCTCTACGTCTCTACAGACTGTCTGCACGCCTTTGTATTGTAATCTTTGTATTCAGATTTTAGATGATTTAATATAACTGGATAAAGTGTTACTTTCATAGTCTGAACATGACGCATATCTGCTCTATATGTCATGCTAATAACATCACACACATTCTCTAGCTTTATATATTTTCTTTTTTCTTTCAGAGTGCATCTTAAAAGACAGAACAACGGAGGAACCAGTTGAGTCCTGATGATGTCCCCCTCTGCCTGTCACGCGCTCAGGTTGACCCCACAGACCTCTACCGTCTCCGCAGACTGTCTGCACGCCACCTCGACAGACTGTATGCACTCCACCTCTACCGTCTCTACAAACTGTCTGCACGCCACCTCTACAGTCTCTACAGACTGTCTGCACGCCACCTCGACAGACTGTATGCACTCCACCTCTACCGTCTCTACAAACTGTCTGCACGCCACCTCTATGTCTCTACAGACTGTCTGCACGCCACCTCTACCGTCTTTACAGACTGTCTGCACGCCACCTGTACCGTCTCTACAGACTGTCTGCACGCAACCTCTACCATCTCTACAGACTGTCTGCACGCCACCTCTACCATCTCTACAGACTGTCTGCATGCAACCTCTACGTCTCTACAGACTGTCTGCACGCCTTTGTATTGTAATCTTTGTATTCAGATTTTAGATGATTTAATATAACTGGATAAAATGTTACTTTCATAGTCTGAACATGACGCATATCTGCTCTATATGTCATGCTAATAACATCACACACATTCTCTAGCTTTATATATTTTCTTTTTTCTTTCAGAGTGCATCTTAAAAGACAGAACAACGGAGGAACCAGGTGAGTCCTGATGATGTCACCCTCTGCCTGTCACGCGCTCAGGTTGACCCCACAGACCTGATACCACTCAGGAATATTTAAAGTATTTCTAATTCACTTCAGTGGACATTTTTCTTCAGTTTGTGACGTAAAGACTCACAACACGTCAGTTTAAAGGACTCAATCAAAGCTTTTTGTACGTTAATATAACAATGAGTCCTCCACACCTAGCAGCTCTGATGAAGGGGGTTCAGGTCAGGTGGTCTACAGGGTCCTTCAACATGTCAGCCTGCTGGGACAAATAATCTGATTTATCATTGAGACATGAATTTAGCTTCTCTATTTCTCCTTTTATAAACCTCTTTAATCAGATATGTGATGACCAGAGGATTCACATGATTACATTTCTGATGCTGTAAAGAACCTGAATAATTTCTTATTTATTCCCTGTTCACAGTTGCATGTCGAGAGCCGACTTTCAAAATTCTTGATCAAACAAGTGACCAGGCCGTGCTGCAGTGTGTCGTTAAAGGAGCTTCTCCCTTACCTAAAGTGGAGTGGAGGGACAGTTCTGGAAACATCCTTCATACTGAAGAACCACAAGTCACTAAAAATGAAGATGGCAGCTACGACATCATCCTCCAAACGACTGTGACCAAGACCGACACCTACAGCTGTGTGGTCACACAGGACGCCATCTGTCATCAGATCAACTCCAGCAACTATGTGTACATCCAAGGTGAGATTCTCCTTCATAATAATTAAATGTGTCTTTGTTTTAGCGTGCTCAGACTCAGGTCAGAGTGATTCAGCTCAAAGCAGTGTATACAGGGATTCAGTCCCATTGAGCCATCAGGTAAATGTGTCCACCTGAGAGCAACGTTCAAATCTAAACTGGGACTCTGTTTGATGAATCACCAGTGACAGGAGAGATAATGAACTGGGACCATTGAGAAATCACCAAAGTCCCAGTGAGCTGTAGTGAACATGTGTGTTTTCATCCTATCAGCTGACTGTGCAGAATAAACACACAAACCGTGACAGGATGAAATGAGGCTGAGATGAATGTCACCTTCAGTCTGAATCTCCAGACTGTCTGCACGCAACCTCTACCATCTCTACAGACTGTCTGCACGCCACCTCTACCATCTCTACAGACTGTCTGCATGCAACCTCTACGTCTCTACAGACTGTCTGCACGCCTTTGTATTGTAATCTTTGTATTCAGATTTTAGATGATTTAATATAACTGGATAAAATGTTACTTTCATAGTCTGAACATGACGCATTTCTGCTCTATATGTCATGCTAATAACATCACACACATTCTCTAGCTTTATATATTTTCTTTTTTCTTTCAGAGTGCATCTTAAAAGACAGAACAACGGAGGAACCAGGTGAGTCCTGATGATGTCCCCCTCTGCCTGTCACGCGCTCAGGTTGACCCCACAGACCTCTACCGTCTCTACAGACTGTCTGCACGCCACCTCTACCGTCTCTACAGACTGTCTGCACGCCACCTCTACCGTTTCAACAGACTGTCTGCACGCCATCTCTACCGTCTCTACAGACTGTCTGCACGCCACCTCTACAGACTGTCTGCACGCCACCTCTACCCTCTCTACAGACTGTCTGCACGCCACCTCGACAGACTGTCTGCACGCCACTTCTACAGACTGTATGCACTCCACCTCTACCGTCTCTACAAACTGTCTGCACGCCACCTCTATGTCTCTACAGACTGTCTGCACGCCAACTCTACCTTCTTTACAGACTGTCTGCACGCCACCTGTACCGTCTCTACAGACTGTCTGTACGCCACCTCTACAGACTGTCTGCACGCCACCTCTACCCTCTCTACAGACTGTCTGCACGCCACCTCGACAGACTGTCTGCACGCCACTTCTACAGACTGTATGCACTCCACCTCTACCGTCTCTACAAACTGTCTGCACGCCACCTCTATGTCTCTACAGACTGTCTGCACGCCACCTCTACCGTCTTTACAGACTGTCTGCACGCCACCTGTACCGTCTCTACAGACTGTCTGCACACCACCTCTACGTCTGAGATGTATGCTTGCAAAAAAGACAGAGGACTAATGTGAATGTCTTCAGGTTGTCTACTTTAAAACAATTCCTCAACAGCAACAGCTACCATTAATAGTGGTAATTCTAGATGCCCGGAGACATCTCTTAAAGCAGGGGAGAGTGTAATGGGTTGAAAATGCCATATCTGTAGTTCATAGGTGAACAGAAACCCCCCCCTATTTTTTTGTTTTTAATTGGAACTACTGTTAATAGATTGTGAAGGTCAGTTACACTTTTCCGCCAGTAGGTGGTGATCTGATTCTGTTGTGGATCAACTGGAGAGATTATGCCTATACACTCTGCCCATGCGCAGTCCAGAAATAAACGCATGAGGCATGAGGAAGACGCTAACTTTGTCCTCTCTCTGTTGATTCACAGCCATAGTACACATAAGGTTACACAGTGTTTCCTGGCCTGTGCAACCCTTGCTGCCGGTCCAGATTATCCCTAGGTCTGGTGCCGGTAACACTCGGTAAACCTGGAGGTGACAATGTCATTGAAGAGTACAACTCACGAAATTCGCTGAACCACCGCACCCGGCCACAGCTTGTCAACATATTGGCTAGCCATATGACTGAGAATCATGGGTAAGCGTTTCTTAAATACATTGTTCATTTTAAACCATTTCAGACTGAAAGGCTTTATATTAAGAAATAATGTAATGAATTTTCAAAATGCATGGCATTGAATTAACATAGCTGGGACATAGCATACAGTCATTAGTGGGGCACTTGAATTGTCTTTTTGTAGTATAAGAGTATGGTCTTGACCTGTTCTGTATGAGAAGTATTATAAGATAACTTCTGTTGGGTTTTGGTGCTCTATAAATAAAACTGACTTGAAATTAATTATTGTCTTTGCTCTAAAGGAGGATGCCTTCCCGTAAGCACAAGGAGAAATATGCCCTGGGAATTATTGCACTCTTTCCTTCACTGAAGGATCCTTTTTCTCCAAAGGGCTATGTAAGTTTAAAAAACGCATTACTTCCTGAAAACACCAGATTTACAGACTACAGCTTTGGAATTTTAGTTAACATGATTGATGCACCATAGTTACATACTTAAACAGTGGTGAAATTTCAATATTTTTGCATTTATTCCAAGTTCTTGATACTGACCTCAAATGCCACACCTTAGTACCACTAAATTGAAACTGTGGAGTATGCTACAAAGTTCACCTTGGACATGAATATGCAAAATACAATCACATAAATGAAAAATGTTCGTAGTGGCAATCAGAATGAATTGGGTTAATAGGATATTACACATGAATTGGAGAATTGCAAAAAATATTACTTAAGTAACTGTCCTTTATTTTCACAGGGCAGTAACTGCACGTTCTGTAAGATCAATGAGTAATAGACCTTTGTAATGACTTTTTAAAAATAAAAACTTTTAACAGGAGCATCTCTATGATGGGGAAAAAGGCACTGGATATTTAGAATGGCGCCTCAAGACCATATCCAGGAAGACAGAAAAACGGCCAGCCAAGGCAGCCACAGTGGCTCAAGTACCAGGACCAAAGCGCCGGAGATTAGCAGCCACATTGCCTGAGCAGCTTGATGGAGATGCCTGCAGGGATGCTATTTCATTTCTTGTTCACTCTCCCGATGAAGCAAGTGTGTTTCAGAAGATGAAGATGACCTTGCAGCATCGCCAGGACCTAGTGCACGATCCGCAGAGAACCACAGATGTCTTTAAAGCATTCACACGATTTTTGGATGTCAAAGGACTGGTGAGTTGTTCTCCATTGTTTTGTTTGGTTGCATGTAAGCAATGAACAATACACTGACCATTGGTTTGATGTATTTGCATGTGTGTATGATCAACAGCTGAGTCAAGACTTCCTGCTCTTCTGTTTGGAGCTGAAATAGCCTCCAAGATGCTTGAGAAGTGGGACACAGCATTCAGGCCCAAAGTTATCAAAGAGGCCAAACACCTGACTCAGTCAACTGAGCTGTGCCGACTTTCAGAAGTCGCTGCTGAGAAACTCGCAGAGAACGATGACACCAGTAAGCGACATGACATGCTTGCTTTATATTCCAAACAGTTAGTGCTATTTACTTTGATAGATAAATAGCATAGGGAGATACTAATGATGTGTTTTGCTCCATTTTCTTCCTGATAGACTGGGACATGGCTTCTCTGCTGCTCCTTCTCCATCTCTTGCCACCCACAGCTGGACGGAAGAGGGCCAAGATAAGTTCCAGTGATGCAGTGGAGAAAAATGGTACACTTTCACAAGGTATGTACGTATCTCAATTAGAAAAAACCTGCAAAGGCATGTGAATCCCCTGTCTGCACGCCACCTCTACCGTCTCTACAGACTGTGTGCACGCCTTTGTATTGTAATCTTTGTATTCAGATTTTAGATGATTTAATATAACTGGATAAAATGTTACTTTCATAGTCTGAACATGAAGCATATCTGCTCTATATGTCATGCTAATAACATCACACACATTCTCTAACTTTATATATTTTCTTTTTTCTTTCAGAGTGTATCTTAAAGGACAGAACAACGGAGGAACCAAGTGAGTCCTGATGATGTCCCCCTCTGCCTGTCACGCGCTCAGGTTGACCCCACAGACCTGATACCACGCCTCCATAAAGATCAGGAAGACGAAGGTGGCCGACAGTGGAGTCTACACCTGTATTTTTCCTCATCTGATCTCATCTCATCCTCCTCAGCAGTTCACCATTGAGCTGGTTGTTGGTGAGTTTTTTTTTTAATTTATTTTTTTAATTATATTTAAAAACATTGTTAGTAAGATGACAGGTTTAAGAGTCACTGATGAACTTTATTTATTTTCTGCACAAACGAGATGTGACGTGATTCAGGGAGTTTTTAAGGGAACATTGGAGAGAGAGAGAGAGAGAGAGAGAGAAAGAGAGGAGAAAGATGCCACAGATCGGGTTTGAATCTGGTCCACCTGCTTCAAGGACCAGTGATTTAGGCAGAAATGGGAAAACAGGGGGTGCAAAAAAAATACAGGGGGTGCAAATTTTTTTCAGTGTCACTCACGGCGGCGCGGCATGCAGGTTGCCAGGTTATGTGCTCCCTAACACACTGGTTTTGAATAAGTCTCTAAATGGTGCATTCTGTTCAATAAGATGCATTGTTACACATTTTAGTTTTCCCAAGCTTGATAATGTTGATTTACTGTACAGCCCCTGCCCTGACACACCCCTTTGTCATTTGACTGCAACTCACTTGGTTCATGTTGTCTAACCCCTTTGTTGGCCCACTGCTTCTCTCTGCACTTTCTTTAAAAAACAAACAAACACATAAATTCATAATATTACATGTGTCATCCAGTAATAATAGATCCCTAGACCTTGATAAGTCAATCATCTGTCAGCATTTTCGAATGTGGCGCTGACCCGAAAAGGTGGAGCTAAACCCTGCAGTCCGTTGATTGGTTGAAAAAATCGTCACTTCCCGTGTTACGTCGGTAAACAAAACTCCGCCGTGTTTAAACCATTGACTGTAACACACAGCTGATTGTTTACGTGTGTATTTCTCCTCGCCGATCACAGCCTTCTCTGAAACAAAGCTTGATTGAGTTCTTGTAATAAAGAGTCACATGTCAGTGACAGAGAAGATGAACTGCTGGATGTCTTCCAGCGTTGGTTTTGTTTATGTTGCGTTTTTCTCCTTTGTTGAATTCATTAGTTAGCGGTTAGCTGCTATCATATGACGCTATTTACATAGCAGCTATCGTCATCCGGCTGACACGGCGTCTACCAAATAGGGCACAGGTGGCTGTAGAAACGTAAACAGGATCAGGTTTAAGCTTTTCAGTACCGGTATTCGGCAAACATATTCTTTGCCAGAATGTAGCCTAATCAGATATTTAGCGCACCCGTGTAGTAAGCACGTCTATTAAATGTAGATATTTGCACGGCCTAGGTCAAGCCGTGCAATAATTTCAAGGCCGTGTTTTTTTTAAATAGGCCGTGCAAAAAGCGGTTTCGCGGTAGGCTACCTAAATCTATGTCAAGGACTAAAGTCTGTGTACATGTGGAGTTCAAACTAACCACTTGTCCACCAGCATCCGACTCTTTGACTCTTATTACAAACAAGTCTCCTCTCTCCTGCTGCAGCTTCAGCTGATTTATAAAGTCAGAGACTGAAGCTTTGTATTCAGATTTTAGATGATTTAATATAACTGGATAAAATGTTACTTTCATAGTCTGAACATGAAGCATATCTGCTCTATATGTCATGCTAATAACATCACACACACTCTCTAACTTTATATATTTTCTTTTTTCTTTCAGAGTGCATCTTAAAGGACAGAACAACGGAGGAACCAGGTGAGTCCTGATGATGTCACCCTCTGCCTGTCACGCGCTCAGGTTGACCCCACAGACCTGATACCACGCCTCCATAAAGATCAGGAAGACGAAGGTGGCCGACAGTGGAGTCTACACCTGTATTTTTCCTCATCTGATCTCATCTCATCCTCCTCAGCAGTTCACCATTGAGCTGGTTGTTGGTGAGTTTTTTTTTTAATTTATTTTTTTAATTATATTTAAAAACATTGTTAGTAAGATGACAGGTTTAAGAGTCACTGATGAACTTAAATAAGTCTCTAAATGGTGCATTCTGTTCAATAAGATGCATTGTTACACATTTTAGTTTTCCCAAGCTTGATAATGTTGATTTACTGTGTTGTGTCCAGCCAGGATGGCAAAGTTCAGGCTGTGTATGTTTGGAGAACTACGACAAAAGACTCTTTATCCCAGCATGCCTTGCAGGTACTCCCAGAATGCCTTGCCACACCTAACACATAGGTGTGAAGTCTGGGAGGTATAAAACCGGCCATGCCCCATTGTTCACTCTCTTTCATACGTCCTTCCAAAGACGTCCGAGGATATCCCGACATCCTTTTAAACAACACGCTCCTCTCTGTTAGAAAGTTTTTGGCGCACAGGGCACCCCTAGGCCCGATAGAAGACCGACGATCAGAATTCCGTGCTCTGATCAAGTGCTTGAACGCCTCTCCACGGAGAGCGTCTTTACTACCGAGTTAAACGGTATTTGGTAATCATAAAGATTACAGTTTGTTAGTCCTGCAAAGAAAGGATATTCACGGAGATCACCTTGCTCGACGGAGGATACCTCGGCTTCTTTTACCCTCGGGGACTCACCGCCATTCTTTTTACCCACCATTGGGCTGCCTGGAGACGGGTGAAGACCGCTCCATCTACGGACTTGTTGCATCTCATCAACCGGGGACGAACGGTTTCAAGTGAGGCTTAGATATAGGTCTGGGCAGTTAACTTAGAGAGTGTGTAATAACTGAGTTATTGTTTAAATTTTGGTGTATTTGTTTTGTTCATGGGCCGTGGCGTCCAGAGGTTATAGGGAAACCTGTGTTTACTTGTCCCGGACTACCGTGTCCCGGGTTTAAACTCGTAATTAATTCCCTTATTTTGGGCCGCCGTGCCCCATTGTGTGTTTTATTTGTGAACGGTAGCGTTACAACCGACTAATAGCTTCACGATCAGGGTGACCAATGTAACGCTGTCTGACGGAAATTCAGCCATTGGACTCTGATAGTGGAGTTAGAACTCGAGTTGTACGTGAGATTCAGAGTGTGATCCCGACTCCTGGGACACGCCGTTTTTCTTTATCTTCTCTTTCTTTTCTCGACTAACACACTCACACCCGTCCACCTACACACGAATAGGTGCCTGTTCATACACGCACACACACACATATCAAGAAGGTAGGGATAGGGTTAGCGTTAGCGAGATCTATTAGAGACCATAGGAGTTTAGGAAATCTGGGCTTAGTCGCCGCCATTACGTGACAGCACGTGACTACACCGCCATCTTGCCCCATTTTCTCTAACTCCCGCACACACACTCACGCACGTACACGCCCTTATACATTCACGCACACACCCCACTTTGTTTAGCTAAGAGATAGAGTTAGCTAGATTCCGCTAGGTAACATAGCCGCCATTACGTGGATACACGTGGCCACGCGGCCATCTTGACCTCGCCCCCACACTCTCTCTCTCTCTCACACACACACACACACACACACATACACACACACACACACACACACACACACCCACACACATACGCGCGCACACACACACACACATACACACATACGCACACACACACACACACACCCACACACACACACACACACATGTGCCACGCTTGTTTGTTCTGTTTGTTAATTGTAGTTTGGCTTATGATGATTATTTGTTTGATTGGGTTTCATTGATTTACTTGATGTGGCTTTGTTAAATAAATTCTATTATATCTTAAAAAGTCGTTGTTTGTGATCACTGTGAATTTGCTTTGTGACTTAGGCTGGGTGAAAGGGCTTTGTGTTCGGATTTCACACCTTCAATTAAATACAGATTATTAATTATTAATGATATTAGTATTTAATTAAATAATTTGAGACTGATATTGGTAATATTTTGGTTGTTCCCTGTTTACAGGGTGGTGCCCCGAGGTTTATTAAACACCGTTTAATAACAATTATTGATTTAGATTAATAATTAAATAAACTTAATTATTAATTTATTTTGACAATCAGATTTTACTTCATAAAACCCAACATAACCGTTGGTCAGGTATTCGCTCCTGAAAATTCCCAACATAATGGTGCCCCGTGTGAGGCTCTTAATAAACCAGCTTTGTTACATTGTTTGTCCACAGTGATCCAAATTTTTAACCATAAAGTGAATCTTCTAAAGAAATACTCTTTTCTTTGGGGAGATCACTTCTGTTGTTAGTAAAGCAAAGCAAACATCAAGTGGTGTGTTAGTTGTGCTGTTGTGTGTTGTGGTTAGTGAGTGGTTTAGTAGTGTTGCATGGTTAGTGTTGTTTTCAGACAACACGTTAGCCATTTGTCCAGTTGAAAGTAAAAACCTCAGTTGTTGCAAAACCAGTTGCTTGAGAGGTGTGACCAGGTGTGAATGCTCACACCTACCTGCCAGGACAGATTGCAGTGATCTAGTTGGAAACCTCAGATCAGAATTGCCCCTGTTGGTTGTGTTGCAACTCTGTCTAGTATTTAAATACACCAAAATCCTGAGCCAGGATCACTCTTAACCACAGAATGTTCTCAGAAGACGGGCGTCAAACGACCCCTCCCTGCAAGAAGCAGTGGCAGCGCTCATCCACCTCCCTCCAGAGGAGCTCACCCAACTGAACTCCTACACAATGGACATCTGCGAAGACAAATTGAACGACTTGGTTGACTATGTGAATAATCCAACAGGAAAACCGTCACGCACAATTGCGGATGTACTAGGCCAACTCCTCCTCCTTTCCCTACGCAGGTCGCATGTGCAGGACCACAAATACCGGGCACAACTAGCCCAGGTGCAGGAAGCAAAACAGAACCTATGGGATGACTTCAAAGAAAAACAGGAGATGTTGAAGACCTTGCAGGATGAATGTAAGGCCCTGCGGGAGGAAAAGGAAACACTGCTAGAAAACAGCACGTTGACCAGACAAAAGCAGCAAAGTGACGTGTGGCCCAGAAGTCAGGATAAGCAGGTTAGTACCGCAGCCCACAAGTCAACTGAGGAGTCGTCAGATGAAGGATGGGGGACTGAACCAAGTCCTTGGAAGAAAGAGGTGGACATGCTGAAAAATCTTGAGGAAAGGGAACGCCGAGACGTTGCACCCACAGCAGGGCGCACCCCCTCCTACAACCACAGGGACACACTGCTGGTTAAGAATGAACATCATCAAACCTCCTCAGAGGAAGAAGCACCGCCGCGGAGGAATGTAGCACAGGGTAGCCAGTACCAAATACGTTTCAAACAGGAAAGGTACCCACCGCACAGGAATAGGGATTCATCCCTCCTGAGAAGCAGCAGAGAAGAGTATCAGACGGTGTCAGATCTCGAATTCTACCGGTCTCCTTCCCGCAAAGGAAGGGATTTTTCGCCCCCTAGAAGCAGGAGAGAATCCAGGGATGGTTCAGGTACCAGGCACTACCGGCCTACCACCCGCATAGAGAGGGATTTCTCACCCCCTAGAGATAGAGGGGAATATCGGGCCACATCCGACACAGACTACTCCCGTGCTCTAGTCAGATTCACGCGACAGAACCAGAGACATGCATCTTACCCAGAGAGCCGTGGAAGGTACGAGTCGTCCGACGATTCGGACAGCTCCTACCAGGGTAAACCCTTCCAAGGTTTACGAACGAGACACCTAGAAGCCATGGCCAAAGATGTCGAACGCTTTTACCCAAGCGATCCGAATTCCAGCGTTGACGACTACCTTAGGGAGGTCAAGCGTTGCCTCTGTGACCTGCCGTATGCATCTCCACGTGAAAAACTGAAGCTGATTTGGAAAACCACATCTAGTGGTGTCCGGGCTTTCATGGAGACACTCCCGTCAAGCATCCGGGACCACTACCCGGCCCTCTGTAGGGCCCTCCAGGAAGAGTATTCAGTTTTCACAGATTCGGCCGCTGCAACACTTGGGGCTTTCAATGTCATGCAGAAGAAGCATGAAGCCCCCAGGGAGTACTACCGGCGCCTAAGGACCGCTTACTTCCAAGGTCGGAAAGCACCAGGTATGGAGGAAGATCATGCTTTCAAGTCACTGTTTCTGCACAACCTACATGAAGGCATACGATACGATGTCACCATGTATTGTAGGACGGGTCGACTTAATATGCGGGAGATGAAGAAGTACGCTCAAGAAGCTTGGCAAACGCGAATGCGGCCTGAAATCAATAAGCCGGAAAACAGCCCCCGGGTCCTAGGAATCACGACACCAGAGGGAAATTTGTTGACACTTGAGGGTGATGAACTACCACGTCTCAAGACAACAACCAGAACAAGGCACACGGAGCAGTCTTATCCACCAGAAAGACAACAGAACCAAAGAGACGGCAGCTGGGACCGGTCACTGTCTAAATACCGGCCACCGCAACCAAACTATCCCAAACAGGGAGTAAGGTTCAGGAATGACAACGATTCCAGACAAAGGAGTAAATCTAGAGAGAGACCCCAGGGTTACACGAAAGAAAAAGGGTGGGACCCAGAGATAGCAGAGATGATTCGCCTGTGCGTGGAAGAAACAGTGCACAAAAGGGAAGCCCAACAACAATCATCTACATCCGCCGACCAGCAACCAAAACCTGATGCGGATAGGTCAGACGCATGACTAGCTCGGACTCGGACGACGTCCCCCGCCACTGCTAAAGTCTACTTTGTCGGATGGGGAAGAGATCCCAAAAAGCCCAGTGGGCTCCCTAGCGTTTCCCCACCTGAGGTTCCCCCCACCTTTTTAACCTTCCTGGGTGACCTTGTCCGTCAGGGCAAGACCAAGCGAATCTACACCCCAGTAATACTAGGGGGGTGTGTCGACACACTGGCCCTACTTGACTCCGGCTCCGAAATCAGCCTTATGAGCTCAGAAACCTTTACAAAACTGGCTAGAACCATGCTTTCCCTCGGCAAGCCGCTACAACTTGAGAACTGCAACATGAGCATTACCAGTTTCACCCAAGACAGTTCCCCAATCACGCGGCGTGCATGGGTCGACCTCTCCTTTCGGGACATGACCCTTGTCCATCCGGTGTGCACCTGTCTCCTTGACACAGAACCACTTCTGATTGGTCAAGACCTGCTGGACCGGCTGGCTCCATTGATCGACTGTCACCGAGGACACATCTGGGCTCAGGTAAGGGTACCGAAACCACTAACGCCTGAGGGCAGTCAGCCAACCGACAATGAACAGGTGGCCGCCATCCGGGAATCGGGGATTACCTTACCTATGCTCATGCCCCCCCTGGAGCCAAAACCCGGGAATAACACCTTTCAGTCTCCTTCAACCCCAGGGGACAAATCAACCCCATTCCAAGCACATCAGTCATTCCTGTGCTCACTGAAGGGTACCAACTCCACGCTGTACTGCCCCCTGATAGTCGGAGAAGTTCGTCTGAATGGTCTTGAAATTGCAGGAGCCGTGTTGGCCCTCTGGTCTGAGAAGTCCGCGATAAGTCATGACCTATACGACGAGCTTTGTAACAATGGGTCCTCCCTAACGCTGGCCCCTTTGAGACATTGTATCTTGTCAGCGGAGTCACCGCAGGTTCGCCTGAAGTCCCCGGGTGTCTGTATGTTGTCCATTCAGCTGGGAAAGAGGAAGGTTACTCATGTGGTCAGTGTTACCCACCAGCTCCGACTCCCGTTCCTTGTGGGATCAGACCTCCTCGTCAGACTGGGGGCCCAGCTAGACACGATCAACCAAGTTCTGTGGTCCCAGGCCGAGGCTGAACCCTGTGAACTGGCCCCGGAGCTTGAACACCTAAAATCAGGCCAGACTATCCCAAAGGCATGTCAAGTGGCCAGTGAGATGCGGGTAACCATACCTGCCAGAACGGCAGGTGTCCCCATTCGGCTCATGATTCCTAGAGGACAGAGGATACCCGACCAGCAGGCTTTCTTTCAACCGCTTCCTTACTTTGGGGAACTCCACTTAACGGTCTGCGGGACCCCCTTGCTTGAACTGGACAACCGCTCTACATATCTGCTGGTCCAGAATCTCACCCACTCCACCATTCACGTGGAACCCCATCAACCACTGGGTATGCTAATTGACAGCTCATTTCACGATTTTGAGCTAACCGTCCCTGTCATCGGAGTAGCTCCCATTTCAAAATCCAGTCACTCTACTCACGCTTTTGTTGCTGTTGTTTTTGTTTTGTGGCCTCACACCCCTAGTGAGACTCTACATGTACATGTACATTACACACTGACATGCCACAAACACACACAGGCTTTCTCCTGCCCAGTCTAGGAGTTAGCCCACACATCTACACATGAAACTCTTCTCTTTCTCTCTTCCTCTTGTTTGTTTGTTTAATGTGTTTTGTCAAAGAATGCACCTTGAGCAGCAAAGCTTCGCTAATGCCTGATTATGTTTTGATGTTTAGCGTTAGACATAGTTAGACAGTCTGCCCAGACTTTGCCTCAATGCCTGCCCAGACCAAATGCCTCTTGAATTTATGGACTGTTTGCCAAATTAACTTTTGTACAAGTATCTCCAAAGCACGTGGACTGGTGGCCCGTAGTGCCCTGAAGACCATGACCTGCATCCCGCTCTTCAGGCCAGGGGGGATGTTGGGTCCAGCCAGGATGGCAAAGTTCAGGCTGTGTATGTTTGGAGAACTACGACAAAAGACTCTTTATCCCAGCATGCCTTGCAGGTACTCCCAGAATGCCTTGCCACACCTAACACATAGGTGTGAAGTCTGGGAGGTATAAAACCGGCCATGCCCCATTGTTCACTCTCTTTCATACGTCCTTCCAAAGACGTCCGAGGATATCCCGACATCCTTTTAAACAACACGCTCCTCTCTGTTAGAAAGTTTTTGGCGCACAGGGCACCCCTAGGCCCGATAGAAGACCGACGATCAGAATTCCGAGCTCTGATCAAGTGCTTGAACGCCTCTCCACGGAGAGCGTCTTTACTACCGAGTTAAACGGTATTTGGTAATCATAAAGATTACAGTTTGTTAGTCCTGCAAAGAAAGGATATTCACGGAGATCACCTTGCTCGACGGAGGATACCTCGGCTTCTTTTACCCTCGGGGACTCACCGCCATTCTTTTTACCCACCATTGGGCTGCCTGGAGACGGGTGAAGACCGCTCCATCTACGGACTTGTTGCATCTCATCAACCGGGGACGAACGGTTTCAAGTGAGGCTTAGATATAGGTCTGGGCAGTTAACTTAGAGAGTGTGTAATAACTGAGTTATTGTTTAAATTTTGGTGTATTTGTTTTGTTCATGGGCCGTGGCGTCCAGAGGTTATAGGGAAACCTGTGTTTACTTGTCCCGGACTACCGTGTCCCGGGTTTAAACTCGTAATTAATTCCCTTATTTTGGGCCGCCGTGCCCCATTGTGTGTTTTATTTGTGAACGGTAGCGTTACAACCGACTAATAGCTTCACGATCAGGGTGACCAATGTAACGCTGTCTGACGGAAATTCAGCCATTGGACTCTGATAGTGGAGTTAGAACTCGAGTTGTACGTGAGATTCAGAGTGTGATCCCGACTCCTGGGACACGCCGTTTTTCTTTATCTTCTCTTTCTTTTCTCGACTAACACACTCACACCCGTCCACCTACACACGAATAGGTGCCTGTTCATACACGCACACACACACATATCAAGAAGGTAGGGATAGGGTTAGCGTTAGCGAGATCTATTAGAGACCATAGGAGTTTAGGAAATCTGGGCTTAGTCGCCGCCATTACGTGACAGCACGTGACTACACCGCCATCTTGCCCCATTTTCTCTAACTCCCGCACACACACACACTCACGCACGTACACGCCCTTATACATTCACGCACACACCCCACTTTGTTTAGCTAAGAGATAGAGTTAGCTAGATTCCGCTAGGTAACATAGCCGCCATTACGTGGATACACGTGGCCACGCGGCCATCTTGACCTCGCCCCCACACTCTCTCTCTCTCACACACACACACACACACACACACACCCACACACATACGCGCGCACACACACACACACATACACACATACGCACACACATACACACACACCCACACACACACACACACACATGTGCCACGCTTGTTTGTTCTGTTTGTTAATTGTAGTTTGGCTTATGATGATTATTTGTTTGATTGGGTTTCATTGATTTACTTGATGTGGCTTTGTTAAATAAATTCTATTATATCTTAAAAAGTCGTTGTTTGTGATCACTGTGAATTTGCTTTGTGACTTAGGCTGGGTGAAAGGGCTTTGTGTTCGGATTTCACACCTTCAATTAAATACAGATTATTAATTATTAATGATATTAGTATTTAATTAAATAATTTGAGACTGATATTGGTAATATTTTGGTTGTTCCCTGTTTACAGGGTGGTGCCCCGAGGTTTATTAAACACCGTTTAATAACAATTATTGATTTAGATTAATAATTAAATAAACTTAATTATTAATTTATTTTGACAATCAGATTTTACTTCATAAAACCCAACATAACCGTTGGTCAGGTATTCGCTCCTGAAAATTCCCAACAACTGTACAGCCCCTGCCCTGACACACCCCTTTGTCATTTGACTGCAACTCACTTGGTTCATTTTGTCTAACCCCTTTGTTGGCCCACTGCTTCTCTCTGCACTTTCTTTAAAAAACAAACAAACACATAAATTCATAATATTACATGTGTCATCCAGTAATAATAGATCCCTAGACCTTGATAAGTCAATCATCTGTCAGCATTTTCGAATGTGGCGCTGACCCGAAAAGGTGGAGCTAAACCCTGCAGTCCGTTGATTGGTTGAAAAAATCGTCACTTCCCGTGTTACGTCGGTAAACAAAACTCCGCCGTGTTTAAACCATTGACTGTAACACACAGCTGATTGTTTACGTGTGTATTTCTCCTCGCCGATCACAGCCTTCTCTGAAACAAAGCTTGATTGAGTTCTTGTAATAAAGAGTCACATGTCAGTGACAGAGAAGATGAACTGCTGGATGTCTTCCAGCGTTGGTTTTGTTTATGTTGCGTTTTTCTCCTTTTGTTGAATTCATTAGTTAGCGGTTAGCTGCTATCATATGACGCTATTTACATAGCGGCTATCGTCATCCGGCTGACACGGCGTCTACCAAATAGGGCACAGGTGGCTGTAGAAACGTAAACAGGATCAGGTTTAAGCTTTTCAGTACCGGTATTCGGCAAACATATTCTTTGCCAGAATGTAGCCTAATCAGATATTTAGCGCACCCGTGTAGTAAGCACGTCTATTAAATGTAGATATTTGCACGGCCTAGGTCAAGCCGTGCAATAATTTCAAGGCCGTGTTTTTTTTAAATAGGCCGTGCAAAAAGCGGTTTCGCGGTAGGCTACCTAAATCTATGTCAAGGACTAAAGTCTGTGTACATGTGGAGTTCAAACTAACCACTTGTCCACCAGCATCCGACTCTTTGACTCTTATTACAAACAAGTCTCCTCTCTCCTGCTGCAGCTTCAGCTGATTTATAAAGTCAGAGACTGAAGCTTTGTATTCAGATTTTAGATGATTTAATATAACTGGATAAAATGTTACTTTCATAGTCTGAACATGAAGCATATCTGCTCTATATGTCATGCTAATAACATCACACACACTCTCTAACTTTATATATTTTCTTTTTTCTTTCAGAGTGCATCTTAAAGGACAGAAGAACGGAGGAACCAGGTGAGTCCTGATGATGTCACCCTCTGCCTGTCACGCGCTCAGGTTGACCCCACAGACCTGATACCACGCCTCCATAAAGATCAGGAAAACGGTAAAGTATGACGTCATTGTTTAAAGTATTTGACCCTTTAACAGTCATTTTTCATTCCTCCGTAAAAACGAAAACCTGAGCTTTCAAACTATATATAATATGTTTGTAGTTATGTTTACAGTCATAAGAAAAAAACGTCTTTTTGTAGTTAATTAGTCTGAACGTTTGTATTTGGGGTCGCGCACATCCTCCGCGTGTTAAAATATTAAAGGACAGAAGAACGGAGGAACCAGGTGAGTCCTAATGATGTCACCCTCTGCCTGTCACGCGCTCAGGTTGACCCCACAGACCTGATACCACGCCTCCATAAAGATCAGGAAGACGAAGGTGGCCGACAGTGGAGTCTACACCTGTATTTTTCCTCATCTGATCTCATCTCATCCTCCTCAGCAGTTCACCATTGAGCTGGTTGTTGGTGAGTTTTTTTTTAATTTATTTTTTTAATTATATTTAAAAACATTGTTAGTAAGATGACAGGTTTAAGAGTCACTGATGAACTTAAATAAGTCTCTAAATGGTGCATTCTGTTCAATAAGATGCATTGTTACACATTTTAGTTTTCCCAAGCTTGATAATGTTGATTTACTGTACAGCCCCTGCCCTGACACACCCCTTTGTCATTTGACTGCAACTCACTTGGTTCATTTTGTCTAACCCCTTTGTTGGCCCACTGCTTCTCTCTGCACTTTCTTTAAAAAACAAACAAACACATAAATTCATAATATTACATGTGTCATCCAGTAATAATAGATCCCTAGACCTTGATAAGTCAATCATCTGTCAGCATTTTCGAATGTGGCGCTGACCCGAAAAGGTGGAGCTAAACCCTGCAGTCCGTTGATTGGTTGAAAAAATCGTCACTTCCCGTGTTACGTCGGTAAACAAAACTCCGCCGTGTTTAAACCATTGACTGTAACACACAGCTGATTGTTTACGTGTGTATTTCTCCTCGCCGATCACAGCCTTCTCTGAAACAAAGCTTGATTGAGTTCTTGTAATAAAGAGTCACATGTCAGTGACAGAGAAGATGAACTGCTGGATGTCTTCCAGCGTTGGTTTTGTTTATGTTGCGTTTTTCTCCTTTGTTGAATTCATTAGTTAGCGGTTAGCTGCTATCATATGACGCTATTTACATAGCGGCTATCGTCATCCGGCTGACACGGCGTCTACCAAATAGGGCACAGGTGGCTGTAGAAACGTAAACAGGATCAGGTTTAAGCTTTTCAGTACCGGTATTCGGCAAACATATTCTTTGCCAGAATGTAGCCTAATCAGATATTTAGCGCACCCGTGTAGTAAGCACGTCTATTAAATGTAGATATTTGCACGGCCTAGGTCAAGCCGTGCAATAATTTCAAGGCCGTGTTTTTTTTAAATAGGCCGTGCAACAAGCGGTTTCGCGGTAGGCTACCTAAATCTATGTCAAGGACTAAAGTCTGTGTACATATGGAGTTCAAACTAACCACTTGTCCACCAGCATCCGACTCTTTGACTCTTATTACAAACAAGTCTCCTCTCTCCTGCTGCAGCTTCAGCTGATTTATAAAGTCAGAGACTGAAGCTTTGTATTCAGATTTTAGATGATTTAATATAACTGGATAAAATGTTACTTTCATAGTCTGAACATGAAGCATATCTGCTCTATATGTCATGCTAATAACATCACACACACTCTCTAACTTTATATATTTTCTTTTTTCTTTCAGAGTGCATCTTAAAGGACAGAACAACGGAGGAACCAGGTGAGTCCTGATGATGTCACTCTCTGCCTGTCACGCGCTCAGGTTGACCCCACAGACCTGATACCACTCAGGAATATTTAAAGTATTTCTAATTCACTTCAGTGGACATTTTTCTTCAGTTTGTGACGTAAAGACTCACAACACGTCAGTTTAAAGGACTCAATCAAAGCTTTTTGTACGTTAATATAACAATGAGTCCTCCACACCTAGCAGCTCTGATGAAGGGGGTTCAGGTCAGGTGGTCTACAGGGTCCTTCAACATGTCAGCCTGCTGGGACAAATAATCTGATTTATCATTGAGACATGAATTTAGCTTCTCTATTCCTCCTTTTATAAACCTCTTTAATCAGATATGTGATGACCAGAGGATTCACATGATTACATTTCTGATGCTGTAAAGAACCTGAATAATTTCTTATTTATTCCCTGTTCACAGTTGCATGTCGAGAGCCGACTTTCAAAATTCTTGATCAAACAAGTGACCAGGCCGTGCTGCAGTGTGTCGTTAAAGGAGCTTCTCCCTTACCTAAAGTGGAGTGGAGGGACAGTTCTGGAAACATCCTTCATACTGAAGAACCACAAGTCACTAAAAATGAAGATGGCAGCTACGACATCATCCTCCAAACGACTGTGACCAAGACCGACACCTACAGCTGTGTGGTCACACAGGACGCCATCTGTCACCAGATCAACTCCAGCAACTATGTGTACATCCAAGGTGAGATTCTCCTTCATAATAATTAAATGTGTCTTTGTTTTAGCGTGCTCAGACTCAGGTCAGAGTGATTCAGCTCAAAGCAGTGTATACAGGGATTCAGTCCCATTGAGCCATCAGGTAAATGTGTCCACCTGAGAGCAACGTTCAAATCTAAACTGGGACTCTGTTTGATGAATCACCAGTGACAGGAGAGATAATGAACTGGGACCATTGAGAAATCACCAAAGTCCCAGTGAGCTGTAGTGAACATGTGTGTTTTCATCCTATCAGCTGACTGTGCAGAATAAACACACAAACCGTGACAGGATGAAATGAGGCTGAGATGAATGTCACCTTCAGTCTGAATCTCCAGACTGTCTGCACGCAACCTCTACCATCTCTACAGACTGTCTGCACGCCACCTCTACCATCTCTACAGACTGTCTGCATGCAACCTCTACGTCTCTACAGACTGTCTGCACGCCTTTGTATTGTAATCTTTGTATTCAGATTTGAGATGATTTAATATAACTGGATAAAGTGTTACTTTCATAGTCTGAACATGACGCATATCTGCTCTATATGTCATGCTAATAACATCACACACATTCTCTAGCTTTATATATTTTCTTTTTTCTTTCAGAGTGCATCTTAAAAGACAGAACAACGGAGGAACCAGGTGAGTCCTGATGATGTCCCCCTCTGCCTGTCACGCGCTCAGGTTGACCCCACAGACCTCTACCGTCTCTACAGACTGTCTGCACGCCACCTCTACAGTCTCTACAGACTGTCTGCACGCCACCTCTACGGACTGTCTGCACGCCACCTCTTCTGTTTCTACAGACTGTCTGCACGCCATCTCTACCGTCTCTGCAGACTTTCTGCACTCCGCCTCTACAGACTGTCTGCACGCCGTCTCTACAGACTGTCTGCACGCCGTCTCTACAGACTGTCTGCACGCCACCTCTACCGTCTCTACAGACTGTCTGCACGCCGTCTCTACAGACTGTCTGCACGCCACCTCTACCGTCTCTACAGACTGTCTGCACGCCACCTCTACCATCTCTACAGACTGTCTGCATGCAACCTCTACGTCTCTACAGACTGTCTGCACGCCTTTGTATTGTAATCTTTGTATTCAGATTTTAGATGATTTAATATAACTGGATAAAGTGTTACTTTCATCGTCTGAATTTACGCATATCTGCTCTATATGTCATGCTAATAACATCACACACATTCTCTAGCTTTATATATTTTCTTTTTTCTTTCAGAGTGCATCTTAAAAGACAGAACAACGGAGGAACCAGTTGAGTCCTGATGATGTCCCCCTCTGCCTGTCACGCGCTCAGGTTGACCCCACAGACCTCTACCGTCTCTACAGACTGTCTGCACGCCACCTCTACCGTCTCTACAGACTGTCTGCACGCCACCTCTACCGTCTCTACAGACTGTCTGCACCACCACTTCTACCGTCTCTACAGACTGTCTGCACGCCACCTCTACCGTTTCTACAGACTGTCTGCACGCCATCTCTACCGTCTCTACAGACTGTCTGCACGCCACCTCGACAGACTGTCTGCACGCCACTTCTACAGACTGTATGCACTCCACCTCTACCGTCTCTACAAACTGTCTGCACGCCACCTCTATGTCTCTACAGACTGTCTGCACGCCACCTCTACCTTCTTTACAGACTGTCTGCACGCCACCTGTACCGTCTCTACAGACTGTCTGTACGCCACCTCTACAGACTGTCTGCACGCCACCTCTACCCTCTCTACAGACTGTCTGCACGCCACCTCGACAGACTGTCTGCACGCCACTTCTACAGACTGTATGCTCTCCACCTCTACCGTCTCTACAAACTGTCTGCACGCCACCTCTATGTCTCTACAGACTGTCTGCACGCCACCTCTACCGTCTTTACAGACTGTCTGCACGCCACCTGTACCGTCTCTACAGACTGTCTGCACGCCACCTCTACAGACTGTCTGCACGCCACCTCTACCCTCTCTACAGACTGTCTGCACGCCACCTCGACAGACTGTCTGCACGCCACTTCTACAGACTGTATGCACTCCACCTCTATGTCTCTACAGACTGTCTGCACGCCACCTCTATGTCTCTACAGACTGTCTGCACGCCACCTCTACCGTCTTTACAGACTGTCTGCACGCCACCTCTACGTCTGAGATGTATGCTTGCAAAAAAGACAGAGGACTAATCTGAATGTCTTCAGGTTGTCTACTTTAAAACAATTCCTCAACAGCAACAGTTACCATTCATAGTGGTAGTTCTAGATGCCCGGAGACATCTCTTAAAGCAGGGGAGAGTGTAATGGGTTGAAAATGCCATAACTGTAGTTCATAAGTGAACAGAAACCCCCCCCTATTTTTTTGTTTTTAATTGGAACTACTGTTAATAGATTGTGAAGGTCAGTTACACTTTTCCGCCAGTAGGTGGTGATCTGATTCTGTTGTGGATCAACTGGAGAGATTATGCCTATACACTCTGCCCATGCGCAGTCCAGAAATAAACGCGTGAGGCATGAGGAAGACGCTAACTTTGTCCTCTCTCTGTTGATTCACAGCCATAGTACACATAAGGTTACACAGTGTTTCCTGGCCTGTGCAACCCTTGCTGCCGGTCCAGATTATCCCTAGGTCTGGTGCCGGTAACACTCGGTAAACCTGGAGGTGACAATGTCATTGAAGAGTACAACTCACGAAATTCGCTGAACCACCGCACCCGGCCACAGCTTGTCAACATATTGGCTAGCCATATGACTGAGAATCATGGGTAAGCGTTTCTTAAATACATTGTTCATTTTAAACCATTTCAGACTGAAAGGCTTTATATTAAGAAATAATGTAATGAATTTTCAAAATGCATGGCATTGAATTAACATAGCTGGGACATAGCATACAGTCATTAGTGGGGCACTTGAATTGTCTTTTTGTAGTATAAGAGTATGGTCTTGACCTGTTCTGTATGAGAAGTATTATAAGATAACTTCTGTTGGGTTTTGGTGCTCTATAAATAAAACTGACTTGAAATTAATTATTGTCTTTGCTCTAAAGGAGGATGCCTTCCCGTAAGCACAAGGAGAAATATGCCCTGGGAATTATTGCACTCTTTCCTTCGCTGAAGGATCCTTTTTCTCCAAAGGGCTATGTAAGTTTAAAAAACGCATTACTTCCTGAAAACACCAGATTTACAGACTACAGCTTTGGAATTTTAGTTAACATGATTGATGCACCATAGTTACATACTTAAACAGTGGTGAAATTTCAATATTTTTGCATTTATTCCAAGTTCTTGATACTGACCTCAAATGCCACACCTTAGTACCACTAAATTGAAACTGTGGAGTATGCTACAAAGTTCACCTTGGACATGAATATGCAAAATACAATCACATAAATGAAAAATGTTCGTAGTGGCAATCAGAATGAATTGGGTTAATAGGATATTACACATGAATTGGAGAATTGCAAAAAATATTACTTAAGTAACTGTCCTTTATTTTCACAGGGCAGTAACTGCACGTTCTGTAAGATCAATGAGTAATAGACCTTTGTAATGACTTTTTAAAAATAAAAACTTTTAACAGGAGCATCTCTATGATGGGGAAAAAGGCACTGGATATTTAGAATGGCGCCTCAAGACCATATCCAGGAAGACAGAAAAACGGCCAGCCAAGGCAGCCACAGTGGCTCAAGTACCAGGACCAAAGCGCCGGAGATTAGCAGCCACATTGCCTGAGCAGCTTGATGGAGATGCCTGCAGGGATGCTATTTCATTTCTTGTTCACTCTCCCGATGAAGCAAGTGTGTTTCAGAAGATGAAGATGACCTTGCAGCATCGCCAGGACCTAGTGCACGATCCGCAGAGAACCACAGATGTCTTTAAAGCATTCACACGATTTTTGGATGTCAAAGGACTGGTGAGTTGTTCTCCATTGTTTTGTTTGGTTGCATGTAAGCAATGAACAATACACTGACCATTGGTTTGATGTATTTGCATGTGTGTATGATCAACAGCTGAGTCAAGACTTCCTGCTCTTCTGTTTGGAGCTGAAATAGCCTCCAAGATGCTTGAGAAGTGGGACACAGCATTCAGGCCCAAAGTTATCAAAGAGGCCAAACACCTGACTCAGTCAACTGAGCTGTGCCGACTTTCAGAAGTCGCTGCTGAGAAACTCGCAGAGAACGATGACACCAGTAAGCGACATGACATGCTTGCTTTATATTCCAAACAGTTAGTGCTATTTACTTTGATAGATAAATAGCATAGGGAGATACTAATGATGTGTTTTGCTCCATTTTCTTCCTGATAGACTGGGACATGGCTTCTCTGCTGCTCCTTCTCCATCTCTTGCCACCCACAGCTGGACGGAAGAGGGCCAAGATAAGTTCCAGTGATGCAGTGGAGAAAAATGGTACACTTTCACAAGGTATGTACGTATCTCAATTAGAAAAAACCTGCAAAGGCATGTGATTCCCCTGTCTGCACGCCACCTCTACCGTCTCTACAGACTGTGTGCACGCCTTTGTATTGTAATCTTTGTATTCAGATTTTAGATGATTTAATATAACTGGATAAAATGTTACTTTCATAGTCTGAACATGAAGCATATCTGCTCTATATGTCATGCTAATAACATCACACACACTCTCTAACTTTATATATTTTCTTTTTTCTTTCAGAGTGCATCTTAAAGGACAGAACAACGGAGGAACCAGGTGAGTCCTGATGATGTCACCCTCTGCCTGTCACGCGCTCAGGTTGACCCCACAGACCTGATACCACGCCTCCATAAAGATCAGGAAAACGGTAAAGTATGACGTCATTGTTTAAAGTATTTGACCCTTTAACAGTCATTTTTAATTCCTCCGTAAAAACGAAAACCTGAGCTTTCAAACTATATATAATATGTTTGTAGTTATGTTTACAGTCATAAGAAAAAAACGTCTTTTTGTAGTTAATTAGTCTGAACGTTTGTATTTGGGGTCGCGCACATCCTCCGCGTGTTAAAAGATTAAAGGACAGAAGAACGGAGGAACCAGGTGAGTCCTAATGATGTCACCCTCTGCCTGTCACGCGCTCAGGTTGACCCCACAGACCTGATACCACGCCTCCATAAAGATCAGGAAGACGAAGGTGGCCGACAGTGGAGTCTACACCTGTATTTTTCCTCATCTGATCTCATCTCATCCTCCTCAGCAGTTCACCATTGAGCTGGTTGTTGGTGAGTTTTTTTTTAAATTTATTTTTTTAATTATATTTAAAAACATTGTTAGTAAGATGACAGGTTTAAGAGTCACTGATGAACTTAAATAAGTCTCTAAATGGTGCATTCTGTTCAATAAGATGCATTGTTACACATTTTAGTTTTCCCAAGCTTGATAATGTTGATTTACTGTACAGCCCCTGCCCTGACACACCCCTTTGTCATTTGACTGCAACTCACTTGGTTCATTTTGTCTAACCCCTTTGTTGTCCCACTGCTTCTCTCTGCACTTTCTTTAAAAAACAAACAAACACATAAATTCATAATATTACATGTGTCATCCAGTAATAATAGATCCCTAGACCTTGATAAGTCAATCATCTGTCAGCATTTTCGAATGTGGCGCTGACCCGAAAAGGTGGAGCTAAACCCTGCAGTCCGTTGATTGGTTGAAAAAATCGTCACTTCCCGTGTTACGTCGGTAAACAAAACTCCGCCGTGTTTAAACCATTGACTGTAACACACAGCTGATTGTTTACGTGTGTATTTCTCCTCGCCGATCACAGCCTTCTCTGAAACAAAGCTTGATTGAGTTCTTGTAATAAAGAGTCACATGTCAGTGACAGAGAAGATGAACTGCTGGATGTCTTCCAGCGTTGGTTTTGTTTATGTTGCGTTTTTCTCCTTTGTTGAATTCATTAGTTAGCGGTTAGCTGTTAGCGGTTAGCTGCTATCATATGACGCTATTTACATAGCGGCTATCGTCATCCGGCTGACACGGCGTCTACCAAATAGGGCACAGGTGGCTGTAGAAACGTAAACAGGATCAGGTTTAAGCTTTTCAGTACCGGTATTCGGCAAACATATTCTTTGCCAGAATGTAGCCTAATCAGATATTTAGCGCACCCGTGTAGTAAGCACGTCTATTAAATGTAGATATTTGCACGGCCTAGGTCAAGCCGTGCAATAATTTCAAGGCCGTGTTTTTTTTAAATAGGCCGTGCAAAAAGCGGTTTCGCGGTAGGCTACCTAAATCTATGTCAAGGACTAAAGTCTGTGTACATGTGGAGTTCAAACTAACCACTTGTCCACCAGCATCCGACTCTTTGACTCTTATTACAAACAAGTCTCCTCTCTCCTGCTGCAGCTTCAGCTGATTTATAAAGTCAGAGACTGAAGCTTTGTATTCAGATTTTAGATGATTTAATATAACTGGATAAAATGTTACTTTCATAGTCTGAACATGAAGCATATCTGCTCTATATGTCATGCTAATAACATCACACACACTCTCTAACTTTATATATTTTCTTTTTTCTTTCAGAGTGCATCTTAAAGGACAGAACAACGGAGGAACCAGGTGAGTCCTGATGATGTCACCCTCTGCCTGTCACGCGCTCAGGTTGACCCCACAGACCTGATACCACTCAGGAATATTTAAAGTATTTCTAATTCACTTCAGTGGACATTTTTCTTCAGTTTGTGACGTAAAGACTCACAACACGTCAGTTTAAAGGACTCAATCAAAGCTTTTTGTACGTTAATATAACAATGAGTCCTCCACACCTAGCAGCTCTGATGAAGGGGGTTCAGGTCAGGTGGTCTACAGGGTCCTTCAACATGTCAGCCTGCTGGGACAAATAATCTGATTTATCATTGAGACATGAATTTAGCTTCTCTATTCCTCCTTTTATAAACCTCTTTAATCAGATATGTGATGACCAGAGGATTCACATGATTACATTTCTGATGCTGTAAAGAACCTGAATAATTTCTTATTTATTCCCTGTTCACAGTTGCATGTCGAGAGCCGACTTTCAAAATTCTTGATCAAACAAGTGACCAGGCCGTGCTGCAGTGTGTCGTTAAAGGAGCTTCTCCCTTACCTAAAGTGGAGTGGAGGGACAGTTCTGGAAACATCCTTCATACTGAAGAACCACAAGTCACTAAAAATGAAGATGGCAGCTACGACATCATCCTCCAAACGACTGTGACCAAGACCGACACCTACAGCTGTGTGGTCACACAGGACGCCATCTGTCATCAGATCAACTCCAGCAACTATGTGTACATCCAAGGTGAGATTCTCCTTCATAATAATTAAATGTGTCTTTGTTTTAGCGTGCTCAGACTCAGGTCAGAGTGATTCAGCTCAAAGCAGTGTATACAGGGATTCAGTCCCATTGAGCCATCAGGTAAATGTGTCCACCTGAGAGCAACGTTCAAATCTAAACTGGGACTCTGTTTGATGAATCACCAGTGACAGGAGAGATAATGAACTGGGACCATTGAGAAATCACCAAAGTCCCAGTGAGCTGTAGTGAACATGTGTGTTTTCATCCTATCAGCTGACTGTGCAGAATAAACACACAAACCGTGACAGGATGAAATGAGGCTGAGATGAATGTCACCTTCAGTCTGAATCTCCAGACTGTCTGCACGCAACCTCTACCATCTCTACAGACTGTCTGCACGCCACCTCTACCATCTCTACAGACTGTCTGCATGCAACCTCTACGTCTCTACAGACTGTCTGCACGCCTTTGTATTGTAATCTTTGTATTCAGATTTTAGATGATTTAATATAACTGGATAAAGTGTTACTTTCATAGTCTGAACATGACGCATATCTGCTCTATATGTCATGCTAATAACATCACACACATTCTCTAGCTTTATATATTTTCTTTTTTCTTTCAGAGTGCATCTTAAAAGACAGAACAACGGAGGAACCAGGTGAGTCCTGATGATGTCCCCCTCTGCCTGTCACGCGCTCAGGTTGACCCCACAGACCTCTACCGTCTCTACAGACTGTCTGCACGCCACCTCTACAGTCTCTACAGACTGTCTGCACGCCACCTCTACGGACTGTCTGCACGCCACCTCTTCTGTTTCTACAGACTGTCTGCACGCCATCTCTACCGTCTCTGCAGACTTTCTGCACTCCGCCTCTGCCTGCTCTACAGACTGTCTGCACGCCGTCTCTACAGACTGTCTGCACGCCACCTCTACCGTCTCTACAGACTGTCTGCACGCCACCTCTACAGACTGTCTGCACGCAACCTCTACCATCTCTACAGACTGTCTGCACGCCACCTCTACCATCTCTACAGACTGTCTGCATGCAACCTCTACGTCTCTACAGACTGTCTGCACGCCTTTGTATTGTAATCTTTGTATTCAGATTTTAGATGATTTAATATAACTGGATAAAGTGTTACTTTCATCGTCTGAATTTACGCATATCTGCTCTATATGTCATGCTAATAACATCACACACATTCTCTAGCTTTATATATTTTCTTTTTTCTTTCAGAGTGCATCTTAAAAGACAGAACAACGGAGGAACCAGGTGAGTCCTGATGATGTCCCCCTCTGCCTGTCACGCGCTCAGGTTGACCCCACAGACCTCTACCGTCTCTACAGACTGTCTGCACCACCACTTCTACCGTCTCTACAGACTGTCTGCACGCCACCTCTACCGTCTCTACAGACTGTCTGCACGCCACCTCTACCGTTTCTACAGACTGTCTGCACGCCATCTCTACCGTCTCTACAGACTGTCTGCACGCCACCTCTACCCTCTCTACAGACTGTCTGCACGCCACCTCGACAGACTGTCTGCACGCCACTTCTACAGACTGTATGCACTCCACCTCTACCGTCTCTACAAACTGTCTGCACGCCACCTCTATGTCTCTACAGACTGTCTGCACGCCACCTCTACCTTCTTTACAGACTGTCTGCACGCCACCTGTACCGTCTCTACAGACTGTCTGTACGCCACCTCTACAGACTGTCTGCACGCCACCTCTACCCTCTCTACAGACTGTCTGCACGCCACCTCGACAGACTGTCTGCACGCCACTTCTACAGACTGTATGCACTCCACCTCTACCGTCTCTACAAACTGTCTGCACGCCACCTCTATGTCTCTACAGACTGTCTGCACGCCACCTCTACCGTCTTTACAGACTGTCTGCACACCACCTCTACGTCTGAGATGTATGCTTGCAAAAAAGACAGAGGACTAATGTGAATGTCTTCAGGTTGTCTACTTTAAAACAATTCCTCAACAGCAACAGCTACCATTAATAGTGGTAATTCTAGATGCCCGGAGACATCTCTTAAAGCAGGGGAGAGTGTAATGGGTTGAAAATGCCATATCTGTAGTTCATAGGTGAACAGAAACCCCCCCCCTATTTTTTTGTTTTTAATTGGAACTACTGTTAATAGATTGTGAAGGTCAGTTACACTTTTCCGCCAGTAGGTGGTGATCTGATTCTGTTGTGGATCAACTGGAGAGATTATGCCTATACACTCTGCCCATGCGCAGTCCAGAAATAAACGCGTGAGGCATGAGGAAGACGCTAACTTTGTCCTCTCTCTGTTGATTCACAGCCATAGTACACATAAGGTTACACAGTGTTTCCTGGCCTGTGCAACCCTTGCTGCCGGTCCAGATTATCCCTAGGTCTGGTGCCGGTAACACTCGGTAAACCTGGAGGTGACAATGTCATTGAAGAGTACAACTCACGAAATTCGCTGAACCACCGCACCCGGCCACAGCTTGTCAACATATTGGCTAGCCATATGACTGAGAATCATGGGTAAGCGTTTCTTAAATACATTGTTCATTTTAAACCATTTCAGACTGAAAGGCTTTATATTAAGAAATAATGTAATGAATTTTCAAAATGCATGGCATTGAATTAACATAGCTGGGACATAGCATACAGTCATTAGTGGGGCACTTGAATTGTCTTTTTGTAGTATAAGAGTATGGTCTTGACCTGTTCTGTATGAGAAGTATTATAAGATAACTTCTGTTGGGTTTTGGTGCTCTATAAATAAAACTGACTTGAAATTAATTATTGTCTTTGCTCTAAAGGAGGATGCCTTCCCGTAAGCACAAGGAGAAATATGCCCTGGGAATTATTGCACTCTTTCCTTCACTGAAGGATCCTTTTTCTCCAAAGGGCTATGTAAGTTTAAAAAACGCATTACTTCCTGAAAACACCAGATTTACAGACTACAGCTTTGGAATTTTAGTTAACATGATTGATGCACCATAGTTACATACTTAAACAGTGGTGAAATTTCAATATTTTTGCATTTATTCCAAGTTCTTGATACTGACCTCAAATGCCACACCTTAGTACCACTAAATTGAAACTGTGGAGTATGCTACAAAGTTCACCTTGGACATGAATATGCAAAATACAATCACATAAATGAAAAATGTTCGTAGTGGCAATCAGAATGAATTGGGTTAATAGGATATTACACATGAATTGGAGAATTGCAAAAAATATTACTTAAGTAACTGTCCTTTATTTTCACAGGGCAGTAACTGCACGTTCTGTAAGATCAATGAGTAATAGACCTTTGTAATGACTTTTTAAAAATAAAAACTTTTAACAGGAGCATCTCTATGATGGGGAAAAAGGCACTGGATATTTAGCATGGCGCCTCAAGACCATATCCAGGAAGACAGAAAAACGGCCAGCCAAGGCAGCCACAGTGGCTCAAGTACCAGGACCAAAGCGCCGGAGATTAGCAGCCACATTGCCTGAGCAGCTTGATGGAGATGCCTGCAGGGATGCTATTTCATTTCTTGTTCACTCTCCCGATGAAGCAAGTGTGTTTCAGAAGATGAAGATGACCTTGCAGCATCGCCAGGACCTAGTGCACGATCCGCAGAGAACCACAGATGTCTTTAAAGCATTCACACGATTTTTGGATGTCAAAGGACTGGTGAGTTGTTCTCCATTGTTTTGTTTGGTTGCATGTAAGCAATGAACAATACACTGACCATTGGTTTGATGTATTTGCATGTGTGTATGATCAACAGCTGAGTCAAGACTTCCTGCTCTTCTGTTTGGAGCTGAAATAGCCTCCAAGATGCTTGAGAAGTGGGACACAGCATTCAGGCCCAAAGTTATCAAAGAGGCCAAACACCTGACTCAGTCAACTGAGCTGTGCCGACTTTCAGAAGTCGCTGCTGAGAAACTCGCAGAGAACGATGACACCAGTAAGCGACATGACATGCTTGCTTTATATTCCAAACAGTTAGTGCTATTTACTTTGATAGATAAATAGCATAGGGAGATACTAATGATGTGTTTTGCTCCATTTTCTTCCTGATAGACTGGGACATGGCTTCTCTGCTGCTCCTTCTCCATCTCTTGCCACCCACAGCTGGACGGAAGAGGGCCAAGATAAGTTCCAGTGATGCAGTGGAGAAAAATGGTACACTTTCACAAGGTATGTACGTATCTCAATTAGAAAAAACCTGCAAAGGCATGTGATTCCCCTGTCTGCACGCCACCTCTACCGTCTCTACAGACTGTGTGCACGCCTTTGTATTGTAATCTTTGTATTCAGATTTTAGATGATTTAATATAACTGGATAAAATGTTACTTTCATAGTCTGAACATGAAGCATATCTGCTCTATATGTCATGCTAATAACATCACACACATTCTCTAACTTTATATATTTTCTTTTTTCTTTCAGAGTGCATCTTAAAGGACAGAACAACGGAGGAACCAAGTGAGTCCTGATGATGTCCCCCTCTGCCTGTCACGCGCTCAGGTTGACCCCACAGACCTGATACCACGCCTCCATAAAGATCAGGAAGACGAAGGTGGCCGACAGTGGAGTCTACACCTGTATTTTTCCTCATCTGATCTCATCTCATCCTCCTCAGCAGTTCACCATTGAGCTGGTTGTTGGTGAGTTTTTTTTTTTATTTATTTTTTTAATTATATTTAAAAACATTGTTAGTAAGATGACAGGTTTAAGAGTCACTGATGAACTTTATTTATTTTCTGCACAAACGAGATGTGACGTGATTCAGGGAGTTTTTAAGGGAACATCGGAGAGAGAGAGAGAGAAAGAGAGAAAGAGAGGAGAAAGATGCCACAGATCGGGTTTGAATCTGGTCCACCTGCTTCAAGGACCAGTGATTTAGGCAGAAATGGGAAAACAGGGGGTGGAAAAAAAAATACAGGGGGTGCAAATTTTTTTCAGTGTCACTCACGGCGGCGCGGCATGCAGGTTGCCAGGTTATGTGCTCCCTAACACACTGGTTTTGAATAAGTCTCTAAATGGTGCATTCTGTTCAATAAGATGCATTGTTACACATTTTAGTTTTCCCAAGCTTGATAATGTTGATTTACTGTACAGCCCCTGCCCTGACACACCCCTTTGTCATTTGACTGCAACTCACTTGGTTCATTTTGTCTAACCCCTTTGTTGGCCCACTGCTTCTCTCTGCACTTTCTTTAAAAAACAAACAAACACATAAATTCATAATATTACATGTGTCATCCAGTAATAATAGATCCCTAGACCTTGATAAGTCAATCATCTGTCAGCATTTTCGAATGTGGCGCTGACCCGAAAAGGTGGAGCTAAACCCTGCAGTCCGTTGATTGGTTGAAAAAATCGTCACTTCCCGTGTTACGTCGGTAAACAAAACTCCGCCGTGTTTAAACCATTGACTGTAACACACAGCTGATTGTTTACGTGTGTATTTCTCCTCGCCGATCACAGCCTTCTCTGAAACAAAGCTTGATTGAGTTCTTGTAATAAAGAGTCACATGTCAGTGACAGAGAAGATGAACTGCTGGATGTCTTCCAGCGTTGGTTTTGTTTATGTTGCGTTTTTCTCCTTTGTTGAATTCATTAGTTAGCGGTTAGCTGCTATCATATGACCCTATTTACATAGCGGCTATCGTCATCCGGCTGACACGGCGTCTACCAAATAGGGCACAGGTGGCTGTAGAAACGTAAACAGGATCAGGTTTAAGCTTTTCAGTACCGGTATTCGGCAAACATATTCTTTGCCAGAATGTAGCCTAATCAGATATTTAGCGCACCCGTGTAGTAAGCACGTCTATTAAATGTAGATATTTGCACGGCCTAGGTCAAGCCGTGCAATAATTTCAAGGCCGTGTTTTTTTTAAATAGGCCGTGCAAAAAGCGGTTTCGCGGTAGGCTACCTAAATCTATGTCAAGGACTAAAGTCTGTGTACATGTGGAGTTCAAACTAACCACTTGTCCACCAGCATCCGACTCTTTGACTCTTATTACAAACAAGTCTCCTCTCTCCTGCTGCAGCTTCAGCTGATTTATAAAGTCAGAGACTGAAGCTTTGTATTCAGATTTTAGATGATTTAATATAACTGGATAAAATGTTACTTTCATAGTCTGAACATGAAGCATATCTGCTCTATATGTCATGCTAATAACATCACACACACTCTCTAACTTTATATATTTTCTTTTTTCTTTCAAAGTGCATCTTAAAGGACAGAACAACGGAGGAACCAGGTGAGTCCTGATGATGTCACCCTCTGCCTGTCACGCGCTCAGGTTGACCCCACAGACCTGATACCACGCCTCCATAAAGATCAGGAAGACGAAGGTGGCCGACAGTGGAGTCTACACCTGTATTTTTCCTCATCTGATCTCATCTCATCCTCCTCAGCAGTTCACCATTGAGCTGGTTGTTGGTGAGTTTTTTTTTAAATTTATTTTTTTAATTATATTTAAAAACATTGTTAGTAAGATGACAGGTTTAAGAGTCACTGATGAACTTAAATAAGTCTCTAAATGGTGCATTCTGTTCAATAAGATGCATTGTTACACATTTTAGTTTTCCCAAGCTTGATAATGTTGATTTACTGTACAGCCCCTGCCCTGACACACCCCTTTGTCATTTGACTGCAACTCACTTGGTTCATGTTGTCTAACCCCTTTGTTGGCCCACTGCTTCTCTCTGCACTTTCTTTAAAAAACAAACAAACACATAAATTCATAATATTACACGTGTCATCCAGTAATAATAGATCCCTAGACCTTGATAAGTCAATCATCTGTCAGCATTTTCGAATGTGGCGCTGACCCGAAAAGGTGGAGCTAAACCCTGCAGTCCGTTGATTGGTTGAAAAAATCGTCACTTCCCGTGTTACGTCGGTAAACAAAACTCCGCCGTGTTTAAACCATTGACTGTAACACACAGCTGATTGTTTACGTGTGTATTTCTCCTCGCCGATCACAGCCTTCTCTGAAACAAAGCTTGATTGAGTTCTTGTAATAAAGAGTCACATGTCAGTGACAGAGAAGATGAACTGCTGGATGTCTTCCAGCGTTGGTTTTGTTTATGTTGCGTTTTTCTCCTTTGTTGAATTCATTAGTTAGCGGTTAGCTGCTATCATATGACCCTATTTACATAGCGGCTATCGTCATCCGGCTGACACGGCGTCTACCAAATAGGGCACAGGTGGCTGTAGAAACGTAAACAGGATCAGGTTTAAGCTTTTCAGTACCGGTATTCGGCAAACATATTCTTTGCCAGAATGTAGCCTAATCAGATATTTAGCGCACCCGTGTAGTAAGCACGTCTATTAAATGTAGATATTTGCACGGCCTAGGTCAAGCCGTGCAATAATTTCAAGGCCGTGTTTTTTTTAAATAGGCCGTGCAAAAAGCGGTTTCGCGGTAGGCTACCTAAATCTATGTCAAGGACTAAAGTCTGTGTACATGTGGAGTTCAAACTAACCACTTGTCCACCAGCATCCGACTCTTTGACTCTTATTACAAACAAGTCTCCTCTCTCCTGCTGCAGCTTCAGCTGATTTATAAAGTCAGAGACTGAAGCTTTGTATTCAGATTTTAGATGATTTAATATAACTGGATAAAATGTTACTTTCATAGTCTGAACATGAAGCATATCTGCTCTATATGTCATGCTAATAACATCACACACACTCTCTAACTTTATATATTTTCTTTTTTCTTTCAAAGTGCATCTTAAAGGACAGAACAACGGAGGAACCAGGTGAGTCCTGATGATGTCACCCTCTGCCTGTCACGCGCTCAGGTTGACCCCACAGACCTGATACCACGCCTCCATAAAGATCAGGAAGACGAAGGTGGCCGACAGTGGAGTCTACACCTGTATTTTTCCTCATCTGATCTCATCTCATCCTCCTCAGCAGTTCACCATTGAGCTGGTTGTTGGTGAGTTTTTTTTTAAATTTATTTTTTTAATTATATTTAAAAACATTGTTAGTAAGATGACAGGTTTAAGAGTCACTGATGAACTTAAATAAGTCTCTAAATGGTGCATTCTGTTCAATAAGATGCATTGTTACACATTTTAGTTTTCCCAAGCTTGATAATGTTGATTTACTGTACAGCCCCTGCCCTGACACACCCCTTTGTCATTTGACTGCAACTCACTTGGTTCATGTTGTCTAACCCCTTTGTTGGCCCACTGCTTCTCTCTGCACTTTCTTTAAAAAACAAACAAACACATAAATTCATAATATTACACGTGTCATCCAGTAATAATAGATCCCTAGACCTTGATAAGTCAATCATCTGTCAGCATTTTCGAATGTGGCGCTGACCCGAAAAGGTGGAGCTAAACCCTGCAGTCCGTTGATTGGTTGAAAAAATCGTCACTTCCCGTGTTACGTCGGTAAACAAAACTCCGCCGTGTTTAAACCATTGACTGTAACACACAGCTGATTGTTTACGTGTGTATTTCTCCTCGCCGATCACAGCCTTCTCTGAAACAAAGCTTGATTGAGTTCTTGTAATAAAGAGTCACATGTCAGTGACAGAGAAGATGAACTGCTGGATGTCTTCCAGCGTTGGTTTTGTTTATGTTGCGTTTTTCTCCTTTGTTGAATTCATTAGTTAGCGGTTAGCTGCTATCATATGACCCTATTTACATAGCGGCTATCGTCATCCGGCTGACACGGCGTCTACCAAATAGGGCACAGGTGGCTGTAGAAACGTAAACAGGATCAGGTTTAAGCTTTTCAGTACCGGTATTCGGCAAACATATTCTTTGCCAGAATGTAGCCTAATCAGATATTTAGCGCACCCGTGTAGTAAGCACGTCTATTAAATGTAGATATTTGCACGGCCTAGGTCAAGCCGTGCAATAATTTCAAGGCCGTGTTTTTTTTAAATAGGCCGTGCAAAAAGCGGTTTCGCGGTAGGCTACCTAAATCTATGTCAAGGACTAAAGTCTGTGTACATGTGGAGTTCAAACTAACCACTTGTCCACCAGCATCCGACTCTTTGACTCTTATTACAAACAAGTCTCCTCTCTCCTGCTGCAGCTTCAGCTGATTTATAAAGTCAGAGACTGAAGCTTTGTATTCAGATTTTAGATGATTTAATATAACTGGATAAAATGTTACTTTCATAGTCTGAACATGAAGCATATCTGCTCTATATGTCATGCTAATAACATCACACACACTCTCTAACTTTATATATTTTCTTTTTTCTTTCAGAGTGCATCTTAAAGGACAGAACAACGGAGGAACCAGGTGAGTCCTGATGATGTCACCCTCTGCCTGTCACGCGCTCAGGTTGACCCCACAGACCTGATACCACGCCTCCATAAAGATCAGGAAGACGAAGGTGGCCGACAGTGGAGTCTACACCTGTATTTTTCCTCATCTGATCTCATCTCATCCTCCTCAGCAGTTCACCATTGAGCTGGTTGTTGGTGAGTTTTTTTTTTAATTTATTTTTTTAATTATATTTAAAAACATTGTTAGTAAGATGACAGGTTTAAGAGTCACTGATGAACTTAAATAAGTCTCTAAATGGTGCATTCTGTTCAATAAGATGCATTGTTACACATTTTAGTTTTCCCAAGCTTGATAATGTTGATTTACTGTACAGCCCCTGCCCTGACACACCCCTTTGTCATTTGACTGCAACTCACTTGGTTCATGTTGTCTAACCCCTTTGTTGGCCCACTGCTTCTCTCTGCACTTTCTTTAAAAAACAAACAAACACATAAATTCATAATATTACATGTGTCATCCAGTAATAATAGATCCCTAGACCTTGATAAGTCAATCATCTGTCAGCATTTTCGAATGTGGCGCTGACCCGAAAAGGTGGAGCTAAACCCTGCAGTCCGTTGATTGGTTGAAAAAATCGTCACTTCCCGTGTTACGTCGGTAAACAAAACTCCGCCGTGTTTAAACCATTGACTGTAACACACAGCTGATTGTTTACGTGTGTATTTCTCCTCGCCGATCACAGCCTTCTCTGAAACAAAGCTTGATTGAGTTCTTGTAATAAAGAGTCACATGTCAGTGACAGAGAAGATGAACTGCTGGATGTCTTCCAGCGTTGGTTTTGTTTATGTTGCGTTTTTCTCCTTTGTTGAATTCATTAGTTAGCGGTTAGCTGCTATCATATGACGCTATTTACATAGCGGCTATCGTCATCCGGCTGACACGGCGTCTACCAAATAGGGCACAGGTGGCTGTAGAAACGTAAACAGGATCAGGTTTAAGCTTTTCAGTACCGGTATTCGGCAAACATATTCTTTGCCAGAATGTAGCCTAATCAGATATTTAGCGCACCCGTGTAGTAAGCACGTCTATTAAATGTAGATATTTGCACGGCCTAGGTCAAGCCGTGCAATAATTTCAAGGCCGTGTTTTTTTTAAATAGGCCGTGCAAAAAGCGGTTTCGCGGTAGGCTACCTAAATCTATGTCTAGGACTAAAGTCTGTGTACATGTGGAGTTCAAACTAACCACTTGTCCACCAGCATCCGACTCTTTGACTCTTATTACAAACAAGTCTCCTCTCTCCTGCTGCAGCTTCAGCTGATTTATAAAGTCAGAGACTGAAGCTTTGTATTCAGATTTTAGATGATTTAATATAACTGGATAAAATGTTACTTTCATAGTCTGAACATGAAGCATATCTGCTCTATATGTCATGCTAATAACATCACACACACTCTCTAACTTTATATATTTTCTTTTTTCTTTCAGAGTGCATCTTAAAGGACAGAACAACGGAGGAACCAGGTGAGTCCTGATGATGTCACCCTCTGCCTGTCACGCGCTCAGGTTGACCCCACAGACCTGATACCACGCCTCCATAAAGATCAGGAAGACGAAGGTGGCCGACAGTGGAGTCTACACCTGTATTTTTCCTCATCTGATCTCATCTCATCCTCCTCAGCAGTTCACCATTGAGCTGGTTGTTGGTGAGTTTTTTTTTTAATTTATTTTTTTAATTATATTTAAAAACATTGTTAGTAAGATGACAGGTTTAAGAGTCACTGATGAACTTAAATAAGTCTCTAAATGGTGCATTCTGTTCAATAAGATGCATTGTTACACATTTTAGTTTTCCCAAGCTTGATAATGTTGATTTACTGTACAGCCCCTGCCCTGACACACCCCTTTGTCATTTGACTGCAACTCACTTGGTTCATTTTGTCTAACCCCTTTGTTGGCCCACTGCTTCTCTCTGCACTTTCTTTAAAAAACAAACAAACACATAAATTCATAATATTACACGTGTCATCCAGTAATAATAGATCCCTAGACCTTGATAAGTCAATCATCTGTCAGCATTTTCGAATGTGGCGCTGACCCGAAAAGGTGGAGCTAAACCCTGCAGTCCGTTGATTGGTTGAAAAAATCGTCACTTCCCGTGTTACGTCGGTAAACAAAACTCCGCCGTGTTTAAACCATTGACTGTAACACACAGCTGATTGTTTACGTGTGTATTTCTCCTCGCCGATCACAGCCTTCTCTGAAACAAAGCTTGATTGAGTTCTTGTAATAAAGAGTCACATGTCAGTGACAGAGAAGATGAACTGCTGGATGTCTTCCAGCGTTGGTTTTGTTTATGTTGCGTTTTTCTCCTTTGTTGAATTCATTAGTTAGCGGTTAGCTGCTATCATATGACCCTATTTACATAGCGGCTATCGTCATCCGGCTGACACGGCGTCTACCAAATAGGGCACAGGTGGCTGTAGAAACGTAAACAGGATCAGGTTTAAGCTTTTCAGTACCGGTATTCGGCAAACATATTCTTTGCCAGAATGTAGCCTAATCAGATATTTAGCGCACCCGTGTAGTAAGCACGTCTATTAAATGTAGATATTTGCACGGCCTAGGTCAAGCCGTGCAATAATTTCAAGGCCGTGTTTTTTTTAAATAGGCCGTGCAAAAAGCGGTTTCGCGGTAGGCTACCTAAATCTATGTCAAGGACTAAAGTCTGTGTACATGTGGAGTTCAAACTAACCACTTGTCCACCAGCATCCGACTCTTTGACTCTTATTACAAACAAGTCTCCTCTCTCCTGCTGCAGCTTCAGCTGATTTATAAAGTCAGAGACTGAAGCTTTGTATTCAGATTTTAGATGATTTAATATAACTGGATAAAATGTTACTTTCATAGTCTGAACATGAAGCATATCTGCTCTATATGTCATGCTAATAACATCACACACACTCTCTAACTTTATATATTTTCTTTTTTCTTTCAGAGTGCATCTTAAAGGACAGAACAACGGAGGAACCAGGTGAGTCCTGATGATGTCACCCTCTGCCTGTCACGCGCTCAGGTTGACCCCACAGACCTGATACCACGCCTCCATAAAGATCAGGAAGACGAAGGTGGCCGACAGTGGAGTCTACACCTGTATTTTTCCTCATCTGATCTCATCTCATCCTCCTCAGCAGTTCACCATTGAGCTGGTTGTTGGTGAGTTTTTTTTTTAATTTATTTTTTTAATTATATTTAAAAACATTGTTAGTAAGATGACAGGTTTAAGAGTCACTGATGAACTTAAATAAGTCTCTAAATGGTGCATTCTGTTCAATAAGATGCATTGTTACACATTTTAGTTTTCCCAAGCTTGATAATGTTGATTTACTGTACAGCCCCTGCCCTGACACACCCCTTTGTCATTTGACTGCAACTCACTTGGTTCATGTTGTCTAACCCCTTTGTTGGCCCACTGCTTCTCTCTGCACTTTCTTTAAAAAACAAACAAACACATAAATTCATAATATTACATGTGTCATCCAGTAATAATAGATCCCTAGACCTTGATAAGTCAATCATCTGTCAGCATTTTCGAATGTGGCGCTGACCCGAAAAGGTGGAGCTAAACCCTGCAGTCCGTTGATTGGTTGAAAAAATCGTCACTTCCCGTGTTACGTCGGTAAACAAAACTCCGCCGTGTTTAAACCATTGACTGTAACACACAGCTGATTGTTTATGTGTGTATTTCTCCTCGCCGATCACAGCCTTCTCTGAAACAAAGCTTGATTGAGTTCTTATAATAAAGAGTCACATGTCAGTGACAGAGAAGATGAACTGCTGGATGTCTTCCAGCGTTGGTTTTGTTTATGTTGCGTTTTTCTCCTTTGTTGAATTCATTAGTTAGCGGTTAGCTGCTATCATATGACCCTATTTACATAGCGGCTATCGTCATCCGGCTGACACGGCGTCTACCAAATAGGGCACAGGTGGCTGTAGAAACGTAAACAGGATCAGGTTTAAGCTTTTCAGTACCGGTATTCGGCAAACATATTCTTTGCCAGAATGTAGCCTAATCAGATATTTAGCGCACCCGTGTAGTAAGCACGTCTATTAAATGTAGATATTTGCACGGCCTAGGTCAAGCCGTGCAATAATTTCAAGGCCGTGTTTTTTTTAAATAGGCCGTGCAAAAAGCGGTTTCGCGGTAGGCTACCTAAATCTATGTCAAGGACTAAAGTCTGTGTACATGTGGAGTTCAAACTAACCACTTGTCCACCAGCATCCGACTCTTTGACTCTTATTACAAACAAGTCTCCTCTCTCCTGCTGCAGCTTCAGCTGATTTATAAAGTCAGAGACTGAAGCTTTGTATTCAGATTTTAGATGATTTAATATAACTGGATAAAATGTTACTTTCATAGTCTGAACATGAAGCATATCTGCTCTATATGTCATGCTAATAACATCACACACACTCTCTAACTTTATATATTTTCTTTTTTCTTTCAGAGTGCATCTTAAAGGACAGAACAACGGAGGAACCAGGTGAGTCCTGATGATGTCACCCTCTGCCTGTCACGCGCTCAGGTTGACCCCACAGACCTGATACCACGCCTCCATAAAGATCAGGAAGACGAAGGTGGCCGACAGTGGAGTCTACACCTGTATTTTTCCTCATCTGATCTCATCTCATCCTCCTCAGCAGTTCACCATTGAGCTGGTTGTTGGTGAGTTTTTTTTTTAATTTATTTTTTTAATTATATTTAAAAACATTGTTAGTAAGATGACAGGTTTAAGAGTCACTGATGAACTTAAATAAGTCTCTAAATGGTGCATTCTGTTCAATAAGATGCATTGTTACACATTTTAGTTTTCCCAAGCTTGATAATGTTGATTTACTGTACAGCCCCTGCCCTGACACACCCCTTTGTCATTTGACTGCAACTCACTTGGTTCATGTTGTCTAACCCCTTTGTTGGCCCACTGCTTCTCTCTGCACTTTCTTTAAAAAACAAACAAACACATAAATTCATAATATTACATGTGTCATCCAGTAATAATAGATCCCTAGACCTTGATAAGTCAATCATCTGTCAGCATTTTCGAATGTGGCGCTGACCCGAAAAGGTGGAGCTAAACCCTGCAGTCCGTTGATTGGTTGAAAAAATCGTCACTTCCCGTGTTACGTCGGTAAACAAAACTCCGCCGTGTTTAAACCATTGACTGTAACACACAGCTGATTGTTTACGTGTGTATTTCTCCTCGCCGATCACAGCCTTCTCTGAAACAAAGCTTGATTGAGTTCTTGTAATAAAGAGTCACATGTCAGTGACAGAGAAGATGAACTGCTGGATGTCTTCCAGCGTTGGTTTTGTTTATGTTGCGTTTTTCTCCTTTGTTGAATTCATTAGTTAGCGGTTAGCTGTTAGCGGTTAGCTGCTATCATATGACGCTATTTACATAGCGGCTATCGTCATCCGGCTGACACGGCGTCTACCAAATAGGGCACAGGTGGCTGTAGAAACGTAAACAGGATCAGGTTTAAGCTTTTCAGTACCGGTATTCGGCAAACATATTCTTTGCCAGAATGTAGCCTAATCAGATATTTAGCGCACCCGTGTAGTAAGCACGTCTATTAAATGTAGATATTTGCACGGCCTAGGTCAAGCCGTGCAATAATTTCAAGGCCGTGTTTTTTTTAAATAGGCCGTGCAAAAAGCGGTTTCGCGGTAGGCTACCTAAATCTATGTCAAGGACTAAAGTCTGTGTACATGTGGAGTTCAAACTAACCACTTGTCCACCAGCATCCGACTCTTTGACTCTTATTACAAACAAGTCTCCTCTCTCCTGCTGCAGCTTCAGCTGATTTATAAAGTCAGAGACTGAAGCTTTGTATTCAGATTTTAGATGATTTAATATAACTGGATAAAATGTTACTTTCATAGTCTGAACATGAAGCATATCTGCTCTATATGTCATGCTAATAACATCACACACACTCTCTAACTTTATATATTTTCTTTTTTCTTTCAGAGTGCATCTTAAAGGACAGAACAACGGAGGAACCAGGTGAGTCCTGATGATGTCACCCTCTGCCTGTCACGCGCTCAGGTTGACCCCACAGACCTGATACCACGCCTCCATAAAGATCAGGAAGACGAAGGTGGCCGACAGTGGAGTCTACACCTGTATTTTTCCTCATCTGATCTCATCTCATCCTCCTCAGCAGTTCACCATTGAGCTGGTTGTTGGTGAGTTTTTTTTTTAATTTATTTTTTTAATTATATTTAAAAACATTGTTAGTAAGATGACAGGTTTAAGAGTCACTGATGAACTTAAATAAGTCTCTAAATGGTGCATTCTGTTCAATAAGATGCATTGTTACACATTTTAGTTTTCCCAAGCTTGATAATGTTGATTTACTGTACAGCCCCTGCCCTGACACACCCCTTTGTCATTTGACTGCAACTCACTTGGTTCATTTTGTCTAACCCCTTTGTTGGCCCACTGCTTCTCTCTGCACTTTCTTTAAAAAACAAACAAACACATAAATTCATAATATTACATGTGTCATCCAGTAATAATAGATCCCTAGACCTTGATAAGTCAATCATCTGTCAGCATTTTCGAATGTGGCGCTGACCCGAAAAGGTGGAGCTAAACCCTGCAGTCCGTTGATTGGTTGAAAAAATCGTCACTTCCCGTGTTACGTCGGTAAACAAAACTCCGCCGTGTTTAAACCATTGACTGTAACACACAGCTGATTGTTTACGTGTGTATTTCTCCTCGCCGATCACAGCCTTCTCTGAAACAAAGCTTGATTGAGTTCTTGTAATAAAGAGTCACATGTCAGTGACAGAGAAGATGAACTGCTGGATGTCTTCCAGCGTTGGTTTTGTTTATGTTGCGTTTTTCTCCTTTGTTGAATTCATTAGTTAGCGGTTAGCTGCTATCATATGACGCTATTTACATAGCGGCTATCGTCATCCGGCTGACACGGCGTCTACCAAATAGGGCACAGGTGGCTGTAGAAACGTAAACAGGATCAGGTTTAAGCTTTTCAGTACCGGTATTCGGCAAACATATTCTTTGCCAGAATGTAGCCTAATCAGATATTTAGCGCACCCGTGTAGTAAGCACGTCTATTAAATGTCTATTAAGTGTTTTTTTTTTTAAATAGGCCGTGCAAAAAGCGGTTTCGCGGTAGGCTACCTAAATCTATGTCAAGGACTAAAGTCTGTGTACATGTGGAGTTCAAACTAACCACTTGTCCACCAGCATCCGACTCTTTGACTCTTATTACAAACAAGTCTCCTCTCTCCTGCTGCAGCTTCAGCTGATATAAAGTCAGAGACTGAAGCTTTGTATTCAGATTTTAGATGATTTAATATAACTGGATAAAATTTCACTTTCATAGTCTGAACATAAAGCATATCTGCTCTATATGTCATGCTAATAACATCACACACATTCTCTAACTTTATATATTTTCTTTTTTCTTTCAGAGACATTCTTTACATTACCATATATTTTTGCCTCTCGATGTAACAGTTTTAGTTTGTTTATGCTGATTGGATGTTACGAGGCAGACACGTTCATATCATCAGGAGAAAGTAAAGACTCTGAGGGTTCATGTAGTGTGTTAGCCTTTCTTGAATCCTCGTTTCAGGACGTGTGATAAATGATTTATCAGACAAAAAAAGGAGGGTGTGGCCTTCGCGGTCCATGAAGGCCACACCCTCCGTGGACCGCGAAGGCTGATCCACGCGGTCTCCTAGCAACCCTGAGAGTGTCCGTTTTTTGATTGCACCGTTTTATCAACACAACTCAACCGCAAACACCTAATTTTTATATTTATATTTGTTTTAGATTTACAATGGAGCCAGGAGATATAATTAATTTATTTATTTTGATAGTACAGTTTTTTATGATTCTGAAAAAGAGAGAGAGGGAGAATTATATGCGCCGACGTGTGCTTTATCTCCGGCTGAGTCAGCACCATGGACAGGTGAGTTTACCTTCAGATTGGTTAACATGTTTGTACTTTAGCTTTAATTTGATCATTAACTTTAAGCTTTGTTAGTTAACAACAACAACAACAAACGTAGTTTATATGGCTTATCAATCAATAAACCTTTAGTTGTATAGTGCCAATTCACAAGTGTTATCTCTAGCGCTATCTAAAGACAAAAAGCAGGTATCTCAGCTTTTCCACATTTAATCAAGTTATTGTTTATAATGAATTTCCTTCTCTGTGTTTTCCCAATAGGCTAATCCTCGTACATACTGCAGGATAAACCTGAGCATACCTGTGCTGGACAGGTTTTTCAACCAGCAGGAAGACACACGGCCTGATTTCCGGCTTAGCAGGGAGGCTCTGCAAGTGCTGCTGGGCCTTCTCTACCAGGATCGGAGACACGAATGGGGTGCTACAATTGAGACCCTGGTGTTCCTCTTCTGGCTGGCAAGTGGAACATCGCACAGGGTGGTCTCCAGAGCCTTTGGGATTCCTCGTTCCACTGTCCACCACATCGTTCATAGGATGACTGAGGAGGTGGTGGCCATTCACCAGGTCATCCACTTCCCCACCACTCCTCAAGACCTGGAGGCAGTTTCCCGTGGGTTTGCAGGGCTGGCGAGACACAGGGCCTTCAGAGGAGCAGCTGGAGCGATAGACGGCTGCCATGTCCGCATCAAGCCACCGGGCGGCCCTGATGGTCAGTGCTATAGGAACAGAAAACTATTCCCTTCCATCATCCTGCAGGCTGTTTGTGACCATCAGGGCCGTTTCATGGACACCTATGTGGGCTGGCCTGGGTCTGTGCATGATGCACGAGTGCTCAGGCACAGCCCACTCTATAGGCGTGGACTCTACCCTCCTCCAGGGCAGTTCATCCTGGCAGACGGGGGGTACCCGTGCCTCCAACACCCACTTCCCCTCATCACTCCCTACAAACAGCCTGTACGAGGTGTGGGAGCCCAGCGCTTCAATGTCTGTCACTCCAGGGCACGCTCCATTATAGAGCATGCTTTTGGGATGATGAAGACGAGGTTCCGTGCCATCTTCCTGCAAGCGCTGGAGGTGCACCACACCTTTCTACCACATGTAAGTAATCATTTAATAGGACATTTTACAATTGTTAATAACAATAAATCAAACAGGAGGATTTATTTTTCAGGTGCTATAATCTTTTCCTTTTTTTATCATTTACTATTTCAGGTCATAACAGCATGTGCCATCCTCCACAACATCTGCCTCGGGGCAGGTGACATCGTGGCCCCAGAGGATGAGGCTGAGGAGGATGGGGCAGAGGATGAGGGGGAGGACGCTTTGGAGACAGTCAGTGGTGCTCCCTGGCGGGACCAGCTGTCTGCAGAGGTGTCTGCCCTGGAGGAGGTACCACCAGACCACCAATATTTGTGACATGGCAACCGTCAGTCGAGTCAGCCCTGCAAACCCGGTCATTAGACGATGCGGTGGACAGTGTAGAATCCCAAACACTCTGGAGACCACCACTTGCCAGCCAGAAGAGTGTCTCCATTTCCTGGTAGAAGGCCCAGCAGCATTAAAATCAGGACGTGTGTCCGGCTGTCCAGCACAGGCAGAGCCAGGTTTATCCTGTAGTATACCTTTTGTTTTTAATCAAAATAAATGTAAATAACAGATTCATGTACATAATATATTGATATTAAGATTTTAAATGACATTGATTTTACTTTTGTTTTTTTTATTTATTAATAAATCAAAGTTTAATTTATATTCTGCTGGTTGTTTTCATTATAGCTATACCAGTTCATGTTGATAATTGACACAATAGAGGTTATATTTTGGACAGTATAATACTGTGAAACATGGTTACAATAATACTCTTCATACGGATACAAGCATCATGGTTTTGATATTGTTTTCTTAATTCAATCAGAAAGTCCATTTCCCTGTAGTGCCAGACTAAGCGTGGTATTTTATACGGAAGCTCTGAGGATTGGATTAAGTGAAAGCGCAGAACTTTCATGATATGCTTACCTTGTTGTCCAGTGAGAAACTATGATCAGCGGCTCCTTGATACCTCACTGGACTTTCTGTAGATCTAGTCACATCCTTTTAGTCATTTATAATTAAAAATATTAAGACACGTCTGGTTATTTTCTGCTCTCCAATGTAGGAAGCTAGAGCATAAAAACAGCAATATAATAGAAACTGATCATATCTGAATTACATTTAAAGGATTTGAATTAAATAAAAAGTACATTAAACATAGCAAACTTAACTATGAAACAAAACAAACTGTTTTAAATCAAAAAAAATATTTTCATTATTTTTCAATTAATCGTTCTAGCAAGGAAAACATCTGCGCCATCTGATCCTTGGTCTCCTGTGCCCTCTTCTCTTCTGTCTCTCTTTGATACTTTATGTCCTCCTTAATCAACTCCATAAGCTCTTTGTGGTTGTCACTTTCTCGCTTCCTCTTTCCTCCTGTCTGGCTTCTCTCTCTCTCTGACCTCTCCTCCTCCTGGTCTCCCACTGCCGCGCTGGGCCCTGAAGTGTCCTCAGGGATGGAGGCGATTAGGACTGGGGGTGAGATTGAATGCCTCTGTCCCAACACCTCATCCATGAGGACAAACCAGTGGGTTTCCCACTCACGCCCTCGCCTGACCCTGGACACTTGCAATCCTAAGGTAGAGGAAATCAATCATGGCAGTTGACTACAACAACAATAACCGCAGTAAACACAAATGTTATCAATTTGTATGGATAGAACTAATATAAATTACATTTCAATGCATAGATTACATACTTTGTATTTCTTTTTCAGGTTGTCCCATTTCTTTTTTGCCTGCATAGGTGACACACTGCCATCCAGGCCCATTGTCTGTAAAATAGTTCTTATTACAGAGATAACAGAAAAGAGAAATCATGTTAGCACAGGGGTGAAAACTCACACACATCCCTCTGACATTATTTATTTTAGTCATCAGTTTTCATTATTTACTGGGTGTCTTATTATTGTGGCCTTTATGATGAGGACCAATTACAGCTTTAAGTACAAGATGGTCTAATGGTGATAATACTGCCCGTTGTTTTTCTTAATTACCTCCAAGCAAAGCTGGCTGTGTGTTTTCCTCCTGTGAAAAGGTGATCTGTTTCCCCCGCAGCTGTATAAACTGAGCAGTATGCTCCTTGCTCCCTGAAATCAAACGAAAAATGTTTAAGTAAAAATAACGTTAAATTATGCTTCACTCTAACAAACGTTTGAGCCAAACGTTTAAAAACCGTTTGGCTACTGGAGTTATATTCAACTGAAAACCAGAGTTCACAACCTGTCTAAATGTTTTTAACTTGTTAAAGTTAACTCTGTTAACTGAACTAAAAACAAAGCAAAGTAAGTTAAACTAATGTTAAGAGATGCAAAGTAAAATATACTGTTATCTCAACAATCGTTAGGTCGAGTTGATAGTTTAACGTTATCTAACGTGTCCAACCTTACAGCATTAACGTTACAGCTCCCGCATCATCAGTGAGCATGAATCAACACATATCGGCTGTGTCCCATTCCAGGGGTTGCAGCCTTCGTGGGCTGCATTCTAAGACCGATTACGTCACACCGGCGCGACAAGTGCTGTCCCAATTCAGCGGCTCCTTCGAATGCAGCCGAGAAATGCAGCCTTCCTTTCCCCGATTTTGGAGGCTTCAACGGTTGGATCCTTTGCAGCCTTCCCTTCCCAAGATGCATTGCGCGCAAGGGACGTTCAACATTAATGTAAACAATGGCATCCTCAAGCCCGACCTGCGGAGCTGATCTGAATTTCACTATTAAATGCAAGTATTTGATTTTATTTCATTTAAATAGTTAAAGATATCCATGTTTAAAGAGGAAGGCGACTGTTTGTTGATTCCTGCTCACTGATGATGCGGGAGCTGTAAAGTTAATGCTGTAAAGTTAGCGATAAGTTAGGCTAAAGTTACAACTCGACCTGATGTTTGTTGAGTTAACGTTAGTTTTTTTCTTACTTTACTTTGTTTTTAGTGGAGTTAACAGACTTTGCTACGTACACAAATGATCAAGTTAAAAGCATTTCGACAGTTTGATATGACTCCAGCAGCCAAACAGAGTAAAGCATAATTTAACGTCACATTTCTTAAACATGTTTTGATTTTAGGGAGCAAACTGCTTAGATGGTCCAGCTGCAGGGGAAACATGATCATCTGTTCACAGGAGTGAAGAACACAGCCAGCTTAGCTTGGAGGTAACATTAAGGAAAACAACCATATTATCACCATTTAACCATCTTGTACTTAAGGCTATAATTAGTTCTCATCCCATGTAAAGCCCACAATAATATGGATAATATAATGGATGCAAACTAACTTTCTGTTTTTTAAATCCAAAATAGGGCATCCAAATAGATCATTTTTGAGGCCTGTGTGTTATTGTTCACCCTGGTGTAAACCTGCTTTCCCTTTTCTAGTGTTTTCTCTGTAACAGGAACTATTCTGGAGTCAACGGGCTGGAAGTGTGTCCAGTCAGTCTGTCTGTCTGTCCAGGGCCAAAAAAAAAGGGACAACCTTAAAAAGAAATACATGTCATCTGTGCATTCACTTGTGAATGTGTATAAGTTATATTCACACGAATGAATAACATTTCTGTTGCTGTTGTTGTCAACTGTCATGATTAATTTCATCTGCAAGTGTCCAGGATCAGGAGAAGGTGCGAGTTTGGCCCTGGTTTGTCCTCATGGATGAGGTGTTGGAAAAGAGGCAGTCCACCTCAACCCCTGTCCTTATCGCCTCCATCCCTGAGGACAAACCAGGGCCCAGCGAGACGGGGGACCAGGAGGAGGAGAGGTCAGGGAGAGAAAGAGAGGAGAGCCAGGCAGGAGAAAAGAGAGGGACTTCGAAAGGCAGCTGATGGACCCAATCAAAGAGGACTTGAGGTTTCAGTAGGAGGCAGCAGAGCGAGGAGCTGATGGAGAAGAAGTTCTCCCTGCTGCAATGTTTAATAGAAAAACTATATAAATAAAGAATTCAAATAGAAATGATTTATTTTGTTACATATTTGTTATGTTTGCTATGTTTAATATTATTTTAATCTATGTTTTAATTTTATCTGGACTATGAATGCATGAAAGTGATTGAACAAGAAAAGAATTGAATTGATAACTTCATTGATTAACTCATTTGGAGAAATGCAGCATGATTCACTACAGGTGCAAAACTAAATCACAAGAAAATAATCTGAGCTTCCTCGCTGTCACACACTGCTTTAATCCTCCAAGAAAATATTTAGATTGCACACTATTTACTGTACTGCCAGCTACCTAACTTAGAGAGCAGACAATAAGCAGACTTGTTTCAATATTTAAAATGATCAATAAAAGGATGTGACATAAAGCTTCAGTTCCAGTGATGAATAAGTATCAAGGAGTCGCTGCTCGTACTTTGCCTCAGGAAAACAAGGTAAGAATATCAGAAATACAAGAGCAGGTTGGAAGCATCTGAGTTTTCTCTTCTTCCAGTCCTCATAGCTTCCATACTGTATACAGTTAGCCTGGCACTATAGGGAAATGGAATTGCGAAAAATGATAACCTAATGGTAACAGTAGTGAAGCAAGGTTGTAATAATTCCTGTCTATTGTGGAGATTATCAACATGAACTAGTATAGCTATAATAAAAACAACCAGCAGAAATGAAGTTAAACTAAACTTTGATTTATTTAACACAAAAAGGTAAAGTCTATTTCTATTATTTAAAAATCTATCGCTAATATTCTATATTTATTATATTGGGGTATTTACATTAAATTTTATTCAAAGAAAAAAACAAACCCAGGCTGTCCCTGTGCTGGACCATAGCTGGACAGCCGGACTCTCAGCCTTATTCTCACGCTGCTGGGACTTCTCCACCATGAAACAAACCAACGTATTGATCTGTCAGAAACTGACGCTGTCAGGGTTGCTAGGAGACCGAACAGTTAGTGACGCAAGTAGGAAGACCAGACCGTCTCATTTCGGAGACTGCGTGGATCAGCCTTCGCGGTCCACGGAGGGCGTGGCCTTCGTGGACCGCGAAGGCCACACCCTCCGAAGGCTGCAACCTCTGGAATGGGACACAGCCATCAGTTGAAATAAATTAGAAGAAATAAAACCCAATACTTGCATTTAAAAGTAAAATTCGTATCAGCTGCGGAGGTCTGGGTTGGGTTCACCGTGGATGCCATTGTTGATGTTTACCGTTGCGCGCAATGCATCTTGGGAAGGGAAGGCTGCAAAGAATCCAACCGTTGAAGCCTCCAAAATCGGGGAAAGGAAGGCTGCATTCGAAGGAGCCACTGAATTGGGACAGCACTTGTCGCGCAGGTGTGACGTAATCGGTCTTAAAATGCAGCCCACGAAGGCTGCAACCTCTGTAATGGGACACAGACATTGATTGCTTACACATTTTGGGCTTTGTCATAGCGTTGACTTCTCATTGGCACAAGCTAGCTGTCAATCAAAGTTAAGGAGGCACGAGTACAGATGCAATGGTTTAATTGGCTGATTCAGATGACAGTCCGACAGGCTCGCGGCTCCTGCTCATAGAAAAACGCTGATTGGTCTGTTTGGTTGCTGGGCGTTTACTGATTGCAGAGATACCGAACATGATTGGTCCAAAGTTTGTTGTTAGCTGTTTCGGTAGATTGACAAACTAGCGTGAAATTAACCGTAGGACACGGTGGACTATTCTTTAATGAATTTGTTATTCAACTTTAGCACAAAGCAGCTGTTTTTAATCAGCGGAATGTTTTTTTAGTGAAATGAGCCTGAGTTTGTTTAAAATGTCTGGTTTTCAGTCTATAAATACATTTGAACGGCGGTTCGTCGCGAGAGCTTCTGAGATGCTATGGTTTAAAACGGTAAAGAGTTTATTTTTTATAAACCTCTTTAATCAGATATGTGATGACCAGAGGATTCACATGATTACATTTCTGATGCTGTAAAGAACCTGAATAATTTCTTATTTATTCCCTGTTCACAGTTGCATGTCGAGAGCCGACTTTCAAAATTCTTGATCAAACAAGTGACCAGGCCGTGCTGGTCACAAACAAATGAGATGACAGGTTTAAGAGTCACTGATGAACTTAAATAAGTCTCTAAATGGTGCATTCTGTTCAATAAGATGCATTGTTACACATTTTAGTTTTCCCAAGCTTGATAATGTTGATTTACTGTACAGCCCCTGCCCTGACACACCCCTTTGTCATTTGACTGCAACTCACTTGGTTCATTTTGTCTAACCCCTTTGTTGGCCCACTGCTTCTCTCTGCACTTTCTTTAAAAAACAAACAAATACATAAATTCATAATATTACATGTGTCATCCAGTAATAATAGATCCCTAGACCTTGATAAGTCAATCATCTGTCAGCATTTTCGAATGTGGCGCTGACCCGAAAAGGTGGAGCTAAACCCTGCAGTCCGTTGATTGGTTGAAAAAATCGTCACTTCCCGTGTTACGTCGGTAAACAAAACTCCGCCGTGTTTAAACCATTGACTGTAACACACAGCTGATTGTTTACGTGTGTATTTCTCCTCGCCGATCACAGCCTTCTCTGAAACAAAGCTTGATTGAGTTCTTGTAATAAAGAGTCACATGTCAGTGACAGAGAAGATGAACTGCTGGATGTCTTCCAGCGTTGGTTTTGTTTATGTTGCGTTTTTCTCCTTTGTTGAATTCATTAGTTAGCGGTTAGCTGTTAGCGGTTAGCTGCTATCATATGACGCTATTTACATAGCGGCTATCGTCATCCGGCTGACACGGCGTCTACCAAATAGGGCACAGGTGGCTGTAGAAACGTAAACAGGATCAGGTTTAAGCTTTTCAGTACCGGTATTCGGCAAACATATTCTTTGCCAGAATGTAGCCTAATCAGATATTTAGCGCACCCGTGTAGTAAGCACGTCTATTAAATGTAGATATTTGCACGGCCTAGGTCAAGCCGTGCAATAATTTCAAGGCCGTGTTTTTTTTAAATAGGCCGTGCAAAAAGCGGTTTCGCGGTAGGCTACCTAAATCTATGTCAAGGACTAAAGTCTGTGTACATGTGGAGTTCAAACTAACCACTTGTCCACCAGCATCCGACTCTTTGACTCTTATTACAAACAAGTCTCCTCTCTCCTGCTGCAGCTTCAGCTGATTTATAAAGTCAGAGACTGAAGCTTTGTATTCAGATTTTAGATGATTTAATATAACTGGATAAAATGTTACTTTCATAGTCTGAACATGAAGCATATCTGCTCTATATGTCATGCTAATAACATCACACACACTCTCTAACTTTATATATTTTCTTTTTTCTTTCAGAGTGCATCTTAAAGGACAGAACAACGGAGGAACCAGGTGAGTCCTGATGATGTCACCCTCTGCCTGTCACGCGCTCAGGTTGACCCCACAGACCTGATACCACTCAGGAATATTTAAAGTATTTCTAATTCACTTCAGTGGACATTTTTCTTCAGTTTGTGACGTAAAGACTCACAACACGTCAGTTTAAAGGACTCAATCAAAGCTTTTTGTACGTTAATATAACAATGAGTCCTCCACACCTAGCAGCTCTGATGAAGGGGGTTCAGGTCAGGTGGTCTACAGGGTCCTTCAACATGTCAGCCTGCTGGGACAAATAATCTGATTTATCATTGAGACATGAATTTAGCTTCTCTATTCCTCCTTTTATAAACCTCTTTAATCAGATATGTGATGACCAGAGGATTCACATGATTACATTTCTGATGCTGTAAAGAACCTGAATAATTTCTTATTTATTCCCTGTTCACAGTTGCATGTCGAGAGCCGACTTTCAAAATTCTTGATCAAACAAGTGACCAGGCCGTGCTGCAGTGTGTCGTTAAAGGAGCTTCTCCCTTACCTAAAGTGGAGTGGAGGGACAGTTCTGGAAACATCCTTCATACTGAAGAACCACAAGTCACTAAAAATGAAGATGGCAGCTACGACATCATCCTCCAAACGACTGTGACCAAGACCGACACCTACAGCTGTGTGGTCACACAGGACGCCATCTGTCATCAGATCAACTCCAGCAACTATGTGTACATCCAAGGTGAGATTCTCCTTCATAATAATTAAATGTGTCTTTGTTTTAGCGTGCTCAGACTCAGGTCAGAGTGATTCAGCTCAAAGCAGTGTATACAGGGATTCAGTCCCATTGAGCCATCAGGTAAATGTGTCCACCTGAGAGCAACGTTCAAATCTAAACTGGGACTCTGTTTGATGAATCACCAGTGACAGGAGAGATAATGAACTGGGACCATTGAGAAATCACCAAAGTCCCAGTGAGCTGTAGTGAACATGTGTGTTTTCATCCTATCAGCTGACTGTGCAGAATAAACACACAAACCGTGACAGGATGAAATGAGGCTGAGATGAATGTCACCTTCAGTCTGAATCTCCAGACTGTCTGCACGCAACCTCTACCATCTCTACAGACTGTCTGCACGCCACCTCTACCATCTCTACAGACTGTCTGCATGCAACCTCTACGTCTCTACAGACTGTCTGCACGCCTTTGTATTGTAATCTTTGTATTCAGATTTTAGATGATTTAATATAACTGGATAAAGTGTTACTTTCATAGTCTGAACATGACGCATATCTGCTCTATATGTCATGCTAATAACATCACACACATTCTCTAGCTTTATATATTTTCTTTTTTCTTTCAGAGTGCATCTTAAAAGACAGAACAACGGAGGAACCAGGTGAGTCCTGATGATGTCCCCCTCTGCCTGTCACGCGCTCAGGTTGACCCCACAGACCTCTACCGTCTCTACAGACTCTGCACGCCACCTCTACAGTCTCTACAGACTCTGCACGCCACCTCTACCATTTCTACAGACTGTCTGCACGCCACCTCTACCATCTCTACAGACTGTCTGCATGCAACCTCTACGTCTCTACAGACTGTCTGCACGTCTTTGTATTGTAATCTTTGTATTCAGAGTTTAGATTTAATATAACTGGATAAAGTGTTACTTTCATCGTCTGAATTTACGCATATCTGCTCTATATGTCATGCTAATAACATCACACACATTCTCTAGCTTTATATATTTTCTTTTTTCTTTCAGAGTGCATCTTAAAAGACAGAACAACGGAGGAACCAGGTGAGTCCTGATGATGTCACCCTCTGCCTGTCACGCGCTCAGGTTGACCCCACAGACCTCTACCGTCTCTACAGACTCTGCACGCCACCTCTACAGTCTCTACAGACTCTGCACGCCACCTCTACCATCTCTACAGACTGTCTGCATGCAACCTCTACGTCTCTACAGACTGTCTGCACGTCTTTGTATTGTAATCTTTGTATTCAGAGTTTAGATTTAATATAACTGGATAAAGTGTTACTTTCATAGTCTGAACATGACACATATCTGCTCTATATGTCATGCTAATAACATCACACACATTCTCTAGCTTTATATATTTTCTTTTTTCTTTCAGAGTGCATCTTAAAAGACAGAACAACGGAGGAACCAGGTGAGTCCTGATGATGTCCCCCTCTGCCTGTCACGCGCTCAGGTTGACCCCACAGACCTCTACCGTCTCTACAGACTCTGCACGCCACCTCTACAGTCTCTACAGACTCTGCACGCCACCTCTACCATTTCTACAGACTGTCTGCACGCCACCTCTACCATCTCTACAGACTGTCTGCATGCAACCTCTACGTCTCTACAGACTGTCTGCACGTCTTTGTATTGTAATCTTTGTATTCAGAGTTTAGATTTAATATAACTGGATAAAGTGTTACTTTCATCGTCTGAATTTACGCATATCTGCTCTATATGTCATGCTAATAACATCACACACATTCTCTAGCTTTATATATTTTCTTTTTTCTTTCAGAGTGCATCTTAAAAGACAGAACAACGGAGGAACCAGGTGAGTCCTGATGATGTCACCCTCTGCCTGTCACGCGCTCAGGTTGACCCCACAGACCTCTACCGTCTCTACAGACTCTGCACGCCACCTCTACAGTCTCTACAGACTCTGCACGCCACCTCTACCATCTCTACAGACTGTCTGCATGCAACCTCTACGTCTCTACAGACTGTCTGCACGTCTTTGTATTGTAATCTTTGTATTCAGAGTTTAGATTTAATATAACTGGATAAAGTGTTACTTTCATAGTCTGAACATGACACATATCTGCTCTATATGTCATGCTAATAACATCACACACATTCTCTAGCTTTATATATTTTCTTTTTTCTTTCAGAGTGCATCTTAAAAGACAGAACAACGGAGGAACCAGGTGAGTCCTGATGATGTCCCCCTCTGCCTGTCACGCGCTCAGGTTGACCCCACAGACCTCTACCGTCTCTACAGACTGTCTGCACGCCACCTCTACAGTCTCTACAGACTGTCTGCACGCCACCTCTACGGACTGTCTGCACGCCACCTCTTCTGTTTCTACAGACTGTCTGCACGCCATCTCTACCGTCTCTGCAGACTTTCTGCACTCCGCCTCTGCCTGCTCTACAGACTGTCTGCACGCCGTCTCTACAGACTGTCTGCACGCCGTCTCTACAGACTGTCTGCACGCCACCTCTACCGTCTCTACAGACTGTCTGCACGCCGTCTCTACAGACTGTCTGTTATTTATTTTCTGCACAAACGAGATGTGACGTGATTCAGGGAGTTTTTAAGGGAACATCGGAGAGAGAGAGAGAGAGAGAGAGAGAAAGAGAGGAGAAAGATGCCACAGATCGGGTTTGAATCTGGTCCACCTGCTTCAAGGACCAGTGATTTAGGCAGAAATGGGAAAACAGGGGGTGCAAAAAAAATACAGGGGGTGCAAATTTTTTTCAGTGTCACTCACGGCGGCGCGGCATGCAGGTTGCCAGGTTATGTGCTCCCTAACACACTGGTTTTGAATAAGTCTCTAAATGGTGCATTCTGTTCAATAAGATGCATTGTTACACATTTTAGTTTTCCCAAGCTTGATAATGTTGATTTACTGTACAGCCCCTGCCCTGACACACCCCTTTGTCATTTGACTGCAACTCACTTGGTTCATGTTGTCTAACCCCTTTGTTGGCCCACTGCTTCTCTCTGCACTTTCTTTAAAAAACAAACAAACACATAAATTCATAATATTACATGTGTCATCCAGTAATAATAGATCCCTAGACCTTGATAAGTCAATCATCTGTCAGCATTTTCGAATGTGGCGCTGACCCGAAAAGGTGGAGCTAAACCCTGCAGTCCGTTGATTGGTTGAAAAAATCGTCACTTCCCGTGTTACGTCGGTAAACAAAACTCCGCCGTGTTTAAACCATTGACTGTAACACACAGCTGATTGTTTACGTGTGTATTTCTCCTCGCCGATCACAGCCTTCTCTGAAACAAAGCTTGATTGAGTTCTTGTAATAAAGAGTCACATGTCAGTGACAGAGAAGATGAACTGCTGGATGTCTTCCAGCGTTGGTTTTGTTTATGTTGCGTTTTTCTCCTTTGTTGAATTCATTAGTTAGCGGTTAGCTGCTATCATATGACGCTATTTACATAGCAGCTATCGTCATCCGGCTGACACGGCGTCTACCAAATAGGGCACAGGTGGCTGTAGAAACGTAAACAGGATCAGGTTTAAGCTTTTCAGTACCGGTATTCGGCAAACATATTCTTTGCCAGAATGTAGCCTAATCAGATATTTAGCGCACCCGTGTAGTAAGCACGTCTATTAAATGTAGATATTTGCACGGCCTAGGTCAAGCCGTGCAATAATTTCAAGGCCGTGTTTTTTTTAAATAGGCCGTGCAAAAAGCGGTTTCGCGGTAGGCTACCTAAATCTATGTCAAGGACTAAAGTCTGTGTACATGTGGAGTTCAAACTAACCACTTGTCCACCAGCATCCGACTCTTTGACTCTTATTACAAACAAGTCTCCTCTCTCCTGCTGCAGCTTCAGCTGATTTATAAAGTCAGAGACTGAAGCTTTGTATTCAGATTTTAGATGATTTAATATAACTGGATAAAATGTTACTTTCATAGTCTGAACATGAAGCATATCTGCTCTATATGTCATGCTAATAACATCACACACACTCTCTAACTTTATATATTTTCTTTTTTCTTTCAGAGTGCATCTTAAAGGACAGAACAACGGAGGAACCAGGTGAGTCCTGATGATGTCACCCTCTGCCTGTCACGCGCTCAGGTTGACCCCACAGACCTGATACCACTCAGGAATATTTAAAGTATTTCTAATTCACTTCAGTGGACATTTTTCTTCAGTTTGTGACGTAAAGACTCACAACGCGTCAGTTTAAAGGACTCAATCAAAGCTTTTTGTACGTTAATATAACAATGAGTCCTCCACACCTAGCAGCTCTGATGAAGGGGGTTCAGGTCAGGTGGTCTACAGGGTCCTTCAACATGTCAGCCTGCTGGGACAAATAATCTGATTTATCATTGAGACATGAATTTAGCTTCTCTATTCCTCCTTTTATAAACCTCTTTAATCAGATATGTGATGACCAGAGGATTCACATGATTACATTTCTGATGCTGTAAAGAACCTGAATAATTTCTTATTTATTCCCTGTTCACAGTTGCATGTCGAGAGCCGACTTTCAAAATTCTTGATCAAACAAGTGACCAGGCCGTGCTGCAGTGTGTCGTTAAAGGAGCTTCTCCCTTACCTAAAGTGGAGTGGAGGGACAGTTCTGGAAACATCCTTCATACTGAAGAACCACAAGTCACTAAAAATGAAGATGGCAGCTACGACATCATCCTCCAAACGACTGTGACCAAGACCGACACCTACAGCTGTGTGGTCACACAGGACGCCATCTGTCATCAGATCAACTCCAGCAACTATGTGTACATCCAAGGTGAGATTCTCCTTCATAATAATTAAATGTGTCTTTGTTTTAGCGTGCTCAGACTCAGGTCAGAGTGATTCAGCTCAAAGCAGTGTATACAGGGATTCAGTCCCATTGAGCCATCAGGTAAATGTGTCCACCTGAGAGCAACGTTCAAATCTAAACTGGGACTCTGTTTGATGAATCACCAGTGACAGGAGAGATAATGAACTGGGACCATTGAGAAATCACCAAAGTCCCAGTGAGCTGTAGTGAACATGTGTGTTTTCATCCTATCAGCTGACTGTGCAGAATAAACACACAAACCGTGACAGGATGAAATGAGGCTGAGATGAATGTCACCTTCAGTCTGAATCTCCAGACTGTCTGCACGCAACCTCTACCATCTCTACAGACTGTCTGCACGCCACCTCTACCATCTCTACAGACTGTCTGCATGCAACCTCTACGTCTCTACAGACTGTCTGCACGCCTTTGTATTGTAATCTTTGTATTCAGATTTTAGATGATTTAATATAACTGGATAAAGTGTTACTTTCATAGTCTGAACATGACGCATATCTGCTCTATATGTCATGCTAATAACATCACACACATTCTCTAGCTTTATATATTTTCTTTTTTCTTTCAGAGTGCATCTTAAAAGACAGAACAACGGAGGAACCAGGTGAGTCCTGATGATGTCCCCCTCTGCCTGTCACGCGCTCAGGTTGACCCCACAGACCTCTACCGTCTCTACAGACTCTGCACGCCACCTCTACAGTCTCTACAGACTCTGCACGCCACCTCTACCATTTCTACAGACTGTCTGCACGCCACCTCTACCATCTCTACAGACTGTCTGCATGCAACCTCTACGTCTCTACAGACTGTCTGCACGTCTTTGTATTGTAATCTTTGTATTCAGAGTTTAGATTTAATATAACTGGATAAAGTGTTACTTTCATCGTCTGAATTTACGCATATCTGCTCTATATGTCATGCTAATAACATCACACACATTCTCTAGCTTTATATATTTTCTTTTTTCTTTCAGAGTGCATCTTAAAAGACAGAACAACGGAGGAACCAGGTGAGTCCTGATGATGTCACCCTCTGCCTGTCACGCGCTCAGGTTGACCCCACAGACCTCTACCGTCTCTACAGACTCTGCACGCCACCTCTACAGTCTCTACAGACTCTGCACGCCACCTCTACCATCTCTACAGACTGTCTGCATGCAACCTCTACGTCTCTACAGACTGTCTGCACGTCTTTGTATTGTAATCTTTGTATTCAGAGTTTAGATTTAATATAACTGGATAAAGTGTTACTTTCATAGTCTGAACATGACACATATCTGCTCTATATGTCATGCTAATAACATCACACACATTCTCTAGCTTTATATATTTTCTTTTTTCTTTCAGAGTGCATCTTAAAAGACAGAACAACGGAGGAACCAGGTGAGTCCTGATGATGTCCCCCTCTGCCTGTCACGCGCTCAGGTTGACCCCACAGACCTCTACCGTCTCTACAGACTGTCTGCACGCCACCTCTACAGTCTCTACAGACTGTCTGCACGCCACCTCTACGGACTGTCTGCACGCCACCTCTTCTGTTTCTACAGACTGTCTGCACGCCATCTCTACCGTCTCTGCAGACTTTCTGCACTCCGCCTCTGCCTGCTCTACAGACTGTCTGCACGCCGTCTCTACAGACTGTCTGCACGCCGTCTCTACAGACTGTCTGCACGCCACCTCTACCGTCTCTACAGACTGTCTGCACGCCGTCTCTACAGACTGTCTGTTATTTATTTTCTGCACAAACGAGATGTGACGTGATTCAGGGAGTTTTTAAGGGAACATCGGAGAGAGAGAGAGAGAGAGAGAGAAAGAGAGGAGAAAGATGCCACAGATCGGGTTTGAATCTGGTCCACCTGCTTCAAGGACCAGTGATTTAGGCAGAAATGGGAAAACAGGGGGTGCAAAAAAAATACAGGGGGTGCAAATTTTTTTCAGTGTCACTCACGGCGGCGCGGCATGCAGGTTGCCAGGTTATGTGCTCCCTAACACACTGGTTTTGAATAAGTCTCTAAATGGTGCATTCTGTTCAATAAGATGCATTGTTACACATTTTAGTTTTCCCAAGCTTGATAATGTTGATTTACTGTACAGCCCCTGCCCTGACACACCCCTTTGTCATTTGACTGCAACTCACTTGGTTCATGTTGTCTAACCCCTTTGTTGGCCCACTGCTTCTCTCTGCACTTTCTTTAAAAAACAAACAAACACATAAATTCATAATATTACATGTGTCGTCCAGTAATAATAGATCCCTAGACCTTGATAAGTCAATCATCTGTCAGCATTTTCGAATGTGGCGCTGACCCGAAAAGGTGGAGCTAAACCCTGCAGTCCGTTGATTGGTTGAAAAAATCGTCACTTCCCGTGTTACGTCGGTAAACAAAACTCCGCCGTGTTTAAACCATTGACTGTAACACACAGCTGATTGTTTACGTGTGTATTTCTCCTCGCCGATCACAGCCTTCTCTGAAACAAAGCTTGATTGAGTTCTTGTAATAAAGAGTCACATGTCAGTGACAGAGAAGATGAACTGCTGGATGTCTTCCAGCGTTGGTTTTGTTTATGTTGCGTTTTTCTCCTTTGTTGAATTCATTAGTTAGCGGTTAGCTGCTATCATATGACGCTATTTACATAGCAGCTATCGTCATCCGGCTGACACGGCGTCTACCAAATAGGGCACAGGTGGCTGTAGAAACGTAAACAGGATCAGGTTTAAGCTTTTCAGTACCGGTATTCGGCAAACATATTCTTTGCCAGAATGTAGCCTAATCAGATATTTAGCGCACCCGTGTAGTAAGCACGTCTATTAAATGTAGATATTTGCACGGCCTAGGTCAAGCCGTGCAATAATTTCAAGGCCGTGTTTTTTTTAAATAGGCCGTGCAAAAAGCGGTTTCGCGGTAGGCTACCTAAATCTATGTCAAGGACTAAAGTCTGTGTACATGTGGAGTTCAAACTAACCACTTGTCCACCAGCATCCGACTCTTTGACTCTTATTACAAACAAGTCTCCTCTCTCCTGCTGCAGCTTCAGCTGATTTATAAAGTCAGAGACTGAAGCTTTGTATTCAGATTTTAGATGATTTAATATAACTGGATAAAATGTTACTTTCATAGTCTGAACATGAAGCATATCTGCTCTATATGTCATGCTAATAACATCACACACACTCTCTAACTTTATATATTTTCTTTTTTCTTTCAGAGTGCATCTTAAAGGACAGAACAACGGAGGAACCAGGTGAGTCCTGATGATGTCACCCTCTGCCTGTCACGCGCTCAGGTTGACCCCACAGACCTGATACCACTCAGGAATATTTAAAGTATTTCTAATTCACTTCAGTGGACATTTTTCTTCAGTTTGTGACGTAAAGACTCACAACGCGTCAGTTTAAAGGACTCAATCAAAGCTTTTTGTACGTTAATATAACAATGAGTCCTCCACACCTAGCAGCTCTGATGAAGGGGGTTCAGGTCAGGTGGTCTACAGGGTCCTTCAACATGTCAGCCTGCTGGGACAAATAATCTGATTTATCATTGAGACATGAATTTAGCTTCTCTATTCCTCCTTTTATAAACCTCTTTAATCAGATATGTGATGACCAGAGGATTCACATGATTACATTTCTGATGCTGTAAAGAACCTGAATAATTTCTTATTTATTCCCTGTTCACAGTTGCATGTCGAGAGCCGACTTTCAAAATTCTTGATCAAACAAGTGACCAGGCCGTGCTGCAGTGTGTCGTTAAAGGAGCTTCTCCCTTACCTAAAGTGGAGTGGAGGGACAGTTCTGGAAACATCCTTCATACTGAAGAACCACAAGTCACTAAAAATGAAGATGGCAGCTACGACATCATCCTCCAAACGACTGTGACCAAGACCGACACCTACAGCTGTGTGGTCACACAGGACGCCATCTGTCATCAGATCAACTCCAGCAACTATGTGTACATCCAAGGTGAGATTCTCCTTCATAATAATTAAATGTGTCTTTGTTTTAGCGTGCTCAGACTCAGGTCAGAGTGATTCAGCTCAAAGCAGTGTATACAGGGATTCAGTCCCATTGAGCCATCAGGTAAATGTGTCCACCTGAGAGCAACGTTCAAATCTAAACTGGGACTCTGTTTGATGAATCACCAGTGACAGGAGAGATAATGAACTGGGACCATTGAGAAATCACCAAAGTCCCAGTGAGCTGTAGTGAACATGTGTGTTTTCATCCTATCAGCTGACTGTGCAGAATAAACACACAAACCGTGACAGGATGAAATGAGGCTGAGATGAATGTCACCTTCAGTCTGAATCTCCAGACTGTCTGCACGCAACCTCTACCATCTCTACAGACTGTCTGCACGCCACCTCTACCATCTCTACAGACTGTCTGCATGCAACCTCTACGTCTCTACAGACTGTCTGCACGCCTTTGTATTGTAATCTTTGTATTCAGATTTTAGATGATTTAATATAACTGGATAAAGTGTTACTTTCATAGTCTGAACATGACGCATATCTGCTCTATATGTCATGCTAATGACATCACACACATTCTCTAGCTTTATATATTTTCTTTTTTCTTTCAGAGTGCATCTTAAAAGACAGAACAACGGAGGAACCAGGTGAGTCCTGATGATGTCACCCTCTGCCTGTCACGCGCTCAGGTTGACCCCACAGACCTGATACCACGCCTCCATAAAGATCAGGAAGACGAAGGTGGCCGACAGTGGAGTCTACACCTGTATTTTTCCTCATCTGATCTCATCTCATCCTCCTCAGCAGTTCACCATTGAGCTGGTTGTTGGTGAGTTTTTTTTTTTATTTTTTTTTTTAATTATATTTAAAAACATTGTTAGTAAGATGACAGGTTTAAGAGTCACTGATGAACTTAAATAAGTCTCTAAATGGTGCATTCTGTTCAATAAGATGCATTGTTACACATTTTAGTTTTCCCAAGCTTGATAATGTTGATTTACTGTACAGCCCCTGCCCTGACACACCCCTTTGTCATTTGACTGCAACTCACTTGGTTCATGTTGTCTAACCCCTTTGTTGGCCCACTGCTTCTCTCTGCACTTTCTTTAAAAAACAAACAAACACATAAATTCATAATATTACATGTGTCGTCCAGTAATAATAGATCCCTAGACCTTGATAAGTCAATCATCTGTCAGCATTTTCGAATGTGGCGCTGACCCGAAAAGGTGGAGCTAAACCCTGCAGTCCGTTGATTGGTTGAAAAAATCGTCACTTCCCGTGTTACGTCGGTAAACAAAACTCCGCCGTGTTTAAACCATTGACTGTAACACACAGCTGATTGTTTACGTGTGTATTTCTCCTCGCCGATCACAGCCTTCTCTGAAACAAAGCTTGATTGAGTTCTTGTAATAAAGAGTCACATGTCAGTGACAGAGAAGATGAACTGCTGGATGTCTTCCAGCGTTGGTTTTGTTTATGTTGCGTTTTTCTCCTTTGTTGAATTCATTAGTTAGCGGTTAGCTGCTATCATATGACGCTATTTACATAGCAGCTATCGTCATCCGGCTGACACGGCGTCTACCAAATAGGGCACAGGTGGCTGTAGAAACGTAAACAGGATCAGGTTTAAGCTTTTCAGTACCGGTATTCGGCAAACATATTCTTTGCCAGAATGTAGCCTAATCAGATATTTAGCGCACCCGTGTAGTAAGCACGTCTATTAAATGTAGATATTTGCACGGCCTAGGTCAAGCCGTGCAATAATTTCAAGGCCGTGTTTTTTTTAAATAGGCCGTGCAAAAAGCGGTTTCGCGGTAGGCTACCTAAATCTATGTCAAGGACTAAAGTCTGTGTACATGTGGAGTTCAAACTAACCACTTGTCCACCAGCATCCGACTCTTTGACTCTTATTACAAACAAGTCTCCTCTCTCCTGCTGCAGCTTCAGCTGATTTATAAAGTCAGAGACTGAAGCTTTGTATTCAGATTTTAGATGATTTAATATAACTGGATAAAATGTTACTTTCATAGTCTGAACATGAAGCATATCTGCTCTATATGTCATGCTAATAACATCACACACACTCTCTAACTTTATATATTTTCTTTTTTCTTTCAGAGTGCATCTTAAAGGACAGAACAACGGAGGAACCAGGTGAGTCCTGATGATGTCACCCTCTGCCAGTCACGCGCTCAGGTTGACCCCACAGACCTGATACCACGCCTCCATAAAGATCAGGAAGACGAAGGTGGCCGACAGTGGAGTCTACACCTGTATTTTTCCTCATCTGATCTCATCTCATCCTCCTCAGCAGTTCACCATTGAGCTGGTTGTTGGTGAGTTTTTTTTTTTATTTATTTTTTTAATTATATTTAAAAACATTGTTAGTAAGATGACAGGTTTAAGAGTCACTGATGAACTTAAATAAGTCTCTAAATGGTGCATTCTGTTCAATAAGATGCATTGTTACACATTTTAGTTTTCCCAAGCTTGATAATGTTGATTTACTGTACAGCCCCTGCCCTGACACACCCCTTTGTCATTTGACTGCAACTCACTTGGTTCATGTTGTCTAACCCCTTTGTTGGCCCACTGCTTCTCTCTGCACTTTCTTTAAAAAACAAACAAACACATAAATTCATAATATTACATGTGTCGTCCAGTAATAATAGATCCCTAGACCTTGATAAGTCAATCATCTGTCAGCATTTTCGAATGTGGCGCTGACCCGAAAAGGTGGAGCTAAACCCTGCAGTCCGTTGATTGGTTGAAAAAATCGTCACTTCCCGTGTTACGTCGGTAAACAAAACTCCGCCGTGTTTAAACCATTGACTGTAACACACAGCTGATTGTTTACGTGTGTATTTCTCCTCGCCGATCACAGCCTTCTCTGAAACAAAGCTTGATTGAGTTCTTGTAATAAAGAGTCACATGTCAGTGACAGAGAAGATGAACTGCTGGATGTCTTCCAGCGTTGGTTTTGTTTATGTTGCGTTTTTCTCCTTTGTTGAATTCATTAGTTAGCGGTTAGCTGCTATCATATGACGCTATTTACATAGCAGCTATCGTCATCCGGCTGACACGGCGTCTACCAAATAGGGCACAGGTGGCTGTAGAAACGTAAACAGGATCAGGTTTAAGCTTTTCAGTACCGGTATTCGGCAAACATATTCTTTGCCAGAATGTAGCCTAATCAGATATTTAGCGCACCCGTGTAGTAAGCACGTCTATTAAATGTAGATATTTGCACGGCCTAGGTCAAGCCGTGCAATAATTTCAAGGCCGTGTTTTTTTTAAATAGGCCGTGCAAAAAGCGGTTTCGCGGTAGGCTACCTAAATCTATGTCAAGGACTAAAGTCTGTGTACATGTGGAGTTCAAACTAACCACTTGTCCACCAGCATCCGACTCTTTGACTCTTATTACAAACAAGTCTCCTCTCTCCTGCTGCAGCTTCAGCTGATTTATAAAGTCAGAGACTGAAGCTTTGTATTCAGATTTTAGATGATTTAATATAACTGGATAAAATGTTACTTTCATAGTCTGAACATGAAGCATATCTGCTCTATATGTCATGCTAATAACATCACACACACTCTCTAACTTTATATATTTTCTTTTTTCTTTCAGAGTGCATCTTAAAGGACAGAACAACGGAGGAACCAGGTGAGTCCTGATGATGTCACCCTCTGCCAGTCACGCGCTCAGGTTGACCCCACAGACCTGATACCACGCCTCCATAAAGATCAGGAAGACGAAGGTGGCCGACAGTGGAGTCTACACCTGTATTTTTCCTCATCTGATCTCATCTCATCCTCCTCAGCAGTTCACCATTGAGCTGGTTGTTGGTGAGTTTTTTTTTTTATTTATTTTTTTAATTATATTTAAAAACATTGTTAGTAAGATGACAGGTTTAAGAGTCACTGATGAACTTAAATAAGTCTCTAAATGGTGCATTCTGTTCAATAAGATGCATTGTTACACATTTTAGTTTTCCCAAGCTTGATAATGTTGATTTACTGTACAGCCCCTGCCCTGACACACCCCTTTGTCATTTGACTGCAACTCACTTGGTTCATTTTGTCTAACCCCTTTGTTGGCCCACTGCTTCTCTCTGCACTTTCTTTAAAAAACAAACAAACACATAAATTCATAATATTACATGTGTCATCCAGTAATAATAGATCCCTAGACCTTGATAAGTCAATCATCTGTCAGCATTTTCGAATGTGGCGCTGACCCGAAAAGGTGGAGCTAAACCCTGCAGTCCGTTGATTGGTTGAAAAAATCGTCACTTCCCGTGTTACGTCGGTAAACAAAACTCCGCCGTGTTTAAACCATTGACTGTAACACACAGCTGATTGTTTACGTGTGTATTTCTCCTCGCCGATCACAGCCTTCTCTGAAACAAAGCTTGATTGAGTTCTTGTAATAAAGAGTCACATGTCAGTGACAGAGAAGATGAACTGCTGGATGTCTTCCAGCGTTGGTTTTGTTTATGTTGCGTTTTTCTCCTTTGTTGAATTCATTAGTTAGCGGTTAGCTGCTATCATATGACGCTATTTACATAGCGGCTATCGTCATCCGGCTGACACGGCGTCTACCAAATAGGGCACAGGTGGCTGTAGAAACGTAAACAGGATCAGGTTTAAGCTTTTCAGTACCGGTATTCGGCAAACATATTCTTTGCCAGAATGTAGCCTAATCAGATATTTAGCGCACCCGTGTAGTAAGCACGTCTATTAAATGTCTATTAAGTGTTTTTTTTTTAAATAGGCCGTGCAAAAAGCGGTTTCGCGGTAGGCTACCTAAATCTATGTCAAGGACTAAAGTCTGTGTACATGTGGAGTTCAAACTAACCACTTGTCCACCAGCATCCGACTCTTTGACTCTTATTACAAACAAGTCTCCTCTCTCCTGCTGCAGCTTCAGCTGATATAAAGTCAGAGACTGAAGCTTTGTATTCAGATTTTAGATGATTTAATATAACTGGATAAAATTTTACTTTCATAGTCTGAACATAAAGCATATCTGCTCTATATGTCATGCTAATAACATCACACACATTCTCTAACTTTATATATTTTCTTTTTTCTTTCAGAGACATTCTTTACATTACCATATATTTTTGCCTCTCGATGTAACAGTTTTAGTTTGTTTATGCTGATTGGATGTTACGAGGCAGACACGTTCATATCATCAGGAGAAAGTAAAGACTCTGAGGGTTCATGTAGTGTGTTAGCCTTTCTTGAATCCTCGATTCAGGACGTGTGATAAATGATTTATCAGACAAAAAAAGGAGGGTGTGGCCTTCGCGGTCCATGAAGGCCACACCCTCCGTGGACCGCGAAGGCTGATCCACGCGGTCTCCTAGCAACCCTGAGAGTGTCCGTTTTTTGATTGCACCGTTTTATCAACACAACTCAACCGCAAACACCTAATTTTTATATTTATATTTGTTTTAGATTTACAATGGAGCCAGGAGATATAATTAATTTATTTATTTTGATAGTACAGTTTTTTATGATTCTGAAAAAGAGAGAGAGGGAGAATTATATGCGCCGACGTGTGCTTTATCTCCGGCTGAGTCAGCACCATGGACAGGTGAGTTTACCTTCAGATTGGTTAACATGTTTGTACTTTAGCTTTAATTTGATCATTAACTTTAAGCTTTGTTAGTTAACAACAACAACAACAAACGTAGTTTATATGGCTTATCAATCAATAAACCTTTAGTTGTATTGTGCCAATTCACAAGTGTTATCTCTAGCGCTATCTAAAGACAAAAAGCAGGTATCTCAGCTTTTCCACATTTAATCAAGTTATTGTTTATAATGAATTTCCTTCTCTGTGTTTTCCCAATAGGCTAATCCTCGTACATACTGCAGGATAAACCTGAGCATACCTGTGCTGGACAGGTTTTTCAACCAGCAGGAAGACACACGGCCTGATTTCCGGCTTAGCAGGGAGGCTCTGCAAGTGCTGCTGGGCCTTCTCTACCAGGATCGGAGACACGAATGGGGTGCTACAATTGAGACCCTGGTGTTCCTCTTCTGGCTGGCAAGTGGAACATCGCACAGGGTGGTCTCCAGAGCCTTTGGGATTCCTCGTTCCACTGTCCACCGCATCGTTCATAGGATGACTGAGGAGGTGGTGGCCATTCACCAGGTCATCCACTTCCCCACCACTCCTCAAGACCTGGAGGCAGTTTCCCGTGGGTTTGCAGGGCTGGCGAGACACAGGGCCTTCAGAGGAGCAGCTGGAGCGATAGACGGCTGCCATGTCCGCATCAAGCCACCGGGCGGCCCTGATGGTCAGTGCTATAGGAACAGAAAACTATTCCCTTCCATCATCCTGCAGGCTGTTTGTGACCATCAGGGCCGTTTCATGGACACCTATGTGGGCTGGCCTGGGTCTGTGCATGATGCACGAGTGCTCAGGCACAGCCCACTCTATAGGCGTGGACTCTACCCTCCTCCAGGGCAGTTCATCCTGGCAGACGGGGGGTACCCGTGCCTCCAACACCCACTTCCCCTCATCACTCCCTACAAACAGCCTGTACGAGGTGTGGGAGCCCAGCGCTTCAATGTCTGTCACTCCAGGGCACGCTCCATTATAGAGCATGCTTTTGGGATGATGAAGACGAGGTTCCGTGCCATCTTCCTGCAAGCGCTGGAGGTGCACCACACCTTTCTACCACATGTAAGTAATCATTTAATAGGACATTTTACAATTGTTAATAACAATAAATCAAACAGGAGGATTTATTTTTCAGGTGGTATAATCTTTTCCTTTTTTTATCATTTACTATTTCAGGTCATAACAGCATGTGCCATCCTCCACAACATCTGCCTCGGGGCAGGTGACATCGTGGCCCCAGAGGATGAGGCTGAGGAGGATGGGGCAGAGGATGAGGGGGAGGACGCTTTGGAGACAGTCAGTGGTGCTCCCTGGCGGGACCAGCTGTCTGCAGAGGTGTCTGCCCTGGAGGAGGTACCACCAGACCACCAATATTTGTGACATGGCAACCGTCAGTCGAGTCAGCCCTGCAAACCCGGTCATTAGACGATGCGGTGGACAGTGTAGAATCCCAAACACTCTGGAGACCACCACTTGCCAGCCAGAAGAGTGTCTCCATTTCCTGGTAGAAGGCCCAGCAGCATTAAAATCAGGACGTGTGTCCGGCTGTCCAGCACAGGCAGAGCCAGGTTTATCCTGTAGTATACCTTTTGTTTTTAATCAAAATAAATGTAAATAACAGATTCATGTACATAATATATTGATATTAAGATTTTAAATGACATTGATTTTACTTTTGTTTTTTTTATTTATTAATAAATCAAAGTTTAATTTATATTCTGCTGGTTGTTTTCATTATAGCTATACCAGTTCATGTTGATAATTGACACAATAGAGGTTATATTTTGGACAGTATAATACTGTGAAACATGGTTACAATAATACTCTTCATACGGATACAAGCATCATGGTTTTGATATTGTTTTCTTAATTCAATCAGAAAGTCCATTTCCCTGTAGTGCCAGACTAAGCGTGGTATTTTATACGGAAGCTCTGAGGATTGGATTAAGTGAAAGCGCAGAACTTTCATGATATGCTTACCTTGTTGTCCAGTGAGAAACTATGATCAGCGGCTCCTTGATACCTCACTGGACTTTCTGTAGATCTAGTCACATCCTTTTAGTCATTTATAATTAAAAATATTAAGACACGTCTGGTTATTTTCTGCTCTCCAATGTAGGAAGCTAGAGCATAAAAACAGCAATATAATAGAAACTGATCATATCTGAATTACATTTAAAGGATTTGAATTAAATAAAAAGTACATTAAACATAGCAAACTTAACTATGAAACAAAACAAACTGTTTTAAATCAAAAAAATTATTTTCATTATTTTTCAATTAATCGTTCTAGCAAGGAAAACATCTGCGCCATCTGATCCTTGGTCTCCTGTGCCCTCTTCTCTTCTGTCTCTCTTTGATACTTTATGTCCTCCTTAATCAACTCCATAAGCTCTTTGTGGTTGTCACTTTCTCGCTTCCTCTTTCCTCCTGTCTGGCTTCTCTCTCTCTCTGACCTCTCCTCCTCCTGGTCTCCCACTGCCGCGCTGGGCCCTGAAGTGTCCTCAGGGATGGAGGCGATTAGGACTGGGGGTGAGATTGAATGCCTCTGTCCCAACACCTCATCCATGAGGACAAACCAGTGGGTTTCCCACTCACGCCCTCGCCTGACCCTGGACACTTGCAATCCTAAGGTAGAGGAAATCAATCATGGCAGTTGACTACAACAACAATAACCGCAGTAAACACAAATGTTATCAATTTGTATGGATAGAACTAATATAAATTACATTTCAATGCATAGATTACATACTTTGTATTTCTTTTTCAGGTTGTCCCATTTCTTTTTTGCCTGCATAGGTGACAAGAAAATAATCTGAGCTTCCTCGCTGTCACACACTGCTTTAATCCTCCAAGAAAATATTTAGATTGCACACTATTTACTGTACTGCCAGCTACCTAACTTAGAGAGCAGACAATAAGCAGACTTGTTTCAATATTTAAAATGATCAATAAAAGGATGTGACATAAAGCTTCAGTTCCAGTGATGAATAAGTATCAAGGAGTCGCTGCTCGTACTTTGCCTCAGGAAAACAAAGTAAGAATATCAGAAATACAAGAGCAGGTTGGAAGCATCTGAGTTTTCTCTTCTTCCAGTCCTCATAGCTTCCATACTGTATACAGTTAGCCTGGCACTATAGGGAAATGGAATTGCGAAAAATGATAACCTAATGGTAACAGTAGTGAAGCAAGGTTGTAATAATTCTCTTCATACTGTGAAGCAAGGTTGTAATAATTCCTGTCTATTGTGGAGATTATCAACATGAACTAGTATAGCTATAATAAAAACAACCAGCAGAAATGAAGTTAAACTAAACTTTGATTTATTTAACACAAAAAGGTAAAGTCTATTTCTATTATTTAAAAATCTATCGCTAATATTCTATATTTATTATATTGGGGTATTTACATTAAATTTTATTCAAAGAAAAAAACAAACCCAGGCTGTCCCTGTGCTGGACCATAGCTGGACAGCCGGACTCTCAGCCTTATTCTCACGCTGCTGGGACTTCTCCACCATGAAACAAACCAACGTATTGATCTGTCAGAAACTGACGCTGTCAGGGTTGCTAGGAGACCGAACAGTTAGTGACGCAAGTAGGAAGACCAGACCGTCTCATTTCGGAGACTGCGTGGATCAGCCTTCGCGGTCCACGGAGGGCGTGGCCTTCGTGGACCGCGAAGGCCACACCCTCCGAAGGCTGCAACCTCTGGAATGGGACACAGCCATCAGTTGAAATAAATTAGAAGAAATAAAACCCAATACTTGCATTTAAAAGTAAAATTCGTATCAGCTGCGGAGGTCTGGGTTGGGTTCACCGTGGATGCCATTGTTGATGTTTACCGTTGCGCGCAATGCATCTTGGGAAGGGAAGGCTGCAAAGAATCCAACCGTTGAAGCCTCCAAAATCGGGGAAAGGAAGGCTGCATTCGAAGGAGCCACTGAATTGGGACAGCACTTGTCGCGCAGGTGTGACGTAATCGGTCTTAAAATGCAGCCCACGAAGGCTGCAACCTCTGTAATGGGACACAGCCATTGATTGCTTACACATTTTGGGCTTTGTCATAGCGTTGACTTCTCATTGGCACAAGCTAGCTGTCAATCAAAGTTAAGGAGGCACGAGTACAGATGCAATGGTTTAATTGGCTGATTCAGATGACAGTCCGACAGGCTCGCGGCTCCTGCTCATAGAAAAACGCTGATTGGTCTGTTTGGTTGCTGGGCGTTTACTGATTGCAGAGATACCGAACATGATTGGTCCAAAGTTTGTTGTTAGCTGTTTCGGTAGATTGACAAACTAGCGTGAAATTAACCGTAGGACACGGTGGACTATTCTTTAATGAATTTGTTATTCAACTTTAGCACAAAGCAGCTGTTTTTAATCAGCGGAATGTTTTTTTAGTGAAATGAGCCTGAGTTTGTTTAAAATGTCTGGTTTTCAGTCTATAAATACATTTGAACGGCGGTTCGTCGCGAGAGCTTCTGAGATGCTAAGGTTTAAAACGGTAAAGAGTTTATTTTTATAAACCTCTTTAATCAGATATGTGATGACCAGAGGATTCACATGATTACATTTCTGATGCTGTAAAGAACCTGAATAATTTCTTATTTATTCCCTGTTCACAGTTGCATGTCGAGAGCCGACTTTCAAAATTCTTGATCAAACAAGTGACCAGGCCGTGCTGGTCACAAACAAATGAGATGACAGGTTTAAGAGTCACGGATGAACTTAAATAAGTCTCTAAATGGTGCATTCTGTTCAATAAGATGCATTGTTACACATTTTAGTTTTCCCAAGCTTGATAATGTTGATTTACTGTACAGCCCCTGCCCTGACACACCCCTTTGTCATTTGACTGCAACTCACTTGGTTCATTTTGTCTAACCCCTTTGTTGGCCCACTGCTTCTCTCTGCACTTTCTTTAAAAAACAAACAAACACATAAATTCATAATATTACATGTGTCATCCAGTAATAATAGATCCCTAGACCTTGATAAGTCAATCATCTGTCAGCATTTTCGAATGTGGCGCTGACCCGAAAAGGTGGAGCTAAACCCTGCAGTCCGTTGATTGGTTGAAAAAATCGTCACTTCCCGTGTTACGTCGGTAAACAAAACTCCGCCGTGTTTAAACCATTGACTGTAACACACAGCTGATTGTTTACGTGTGTATTTCTCCTCGCCGATCACAGCCTTCTCTGAAACAAAGCTTGATTGAGTTCTTGTAATAAAGAGTCACATGTCAGTGACAGAGAAGATGAACTGCTGGATGTCTTCCAGCGTTGGTTTTGTTTATGTTGCGTTTTTCTCCTTTTGTTGAATTCATTAGTTAGCGGTTAGCTGCTATCATATGACGCTATTTACATAGCGGCTGTCGTCATCCGGCTGACACGGCGTCTACCAAATAGGGCACAGGTTGCTGTAGAAACGTAAACAGGATCAGGTTTAAGCTTTTCAGTACCGGTATTCGGCAAACATATTCTTTGCCAGAATGTAGCCTAATCAGATATTTAGCGCACCCGTGTAGTAAGCACGTCTATTAAATGTAGATATTTGCACGGCCTAGGTCAAGCCGTGCAATAATTTCAAGGCCGTGTTTTTTTTAAATAGGCCGTGCAAAAAGCGGTTTCGCGGTAGACTACCTAAATCTATGTCAAGGACTAAAGTCTGTGTACATGTGGAGTTCAAACTAACCACTTGTCCACCAGCATCCGACTCTTTGACTCTTATTACAAACAAGTCTCCTCTCTCCTGCTGCAGCTTCAGCTGATTTATAAAGTCAGAGACTGAAGCTTTGTATTCAGATTTTAGATGATTTAATATAACTGGATAAAATGTTACTTTCATAGTCTGAACATGAAGCATATCTGCTCTATATGTCATGCTAATAACATCACACACACTCTCTAACTTTATATATTTTCTTTTTTCTTTCAGAGTGCATCTTAAAGGACAGAACAACGGAGGAACCAGGTGAGTCCTGATGATGTCACCCTCTGCCTGTCACGCGCTCAGGTTGACCCCACAGACCTGATACCACGCCTCCATAAAGATCAGGAAAACGGTAAAGTATGACGTCATTGTTTAAAGTATTTGACCCTTTAACAGTCATTTTTAATTCCTCCGTAAAAACGAAAACCTGAACTTTCAAACTATATATAATATGTTTGTAGTTATGTTTACAGTCATAAGAAAAAAACGTCTTTTTGTAGTTAATTAGTCTGAACGTTTGTATTTGGGGTCGCGCACATCCTCCGCGTGTTAAAAGATTAAAGGACAGAAGAACGGAGGAACCAGGTGAGTCCTAATGATGTCACCCTCTGCCTGTCACGCGCTCAGGTTGACCCCACAGACCTGATACCACGCCTCCATAAAGATCAGGAAGACGAAGGTGGCCGACAGTGGAGTCTACACCTGTATTTTTCCTCATCTGATCTCATCTCATCCTCCTCAGCAGTTCACCATTGAGCTGGTTGTTGGTGAGTTTTTTTTAAATTTATTTTTTTAATTATATTTAAAAAACATTGTTAGTAAGATGACAGGTTTAAGAGTCACTGATGAACTTAAATAAGTCTCTAAATGGTGCGTTCTGTTCAATAAGATGCATTGTTACACATTTTAGTTTTCCCAAGCTTGATAATGTTGATTTACTGTACAGCCCCTGCCCTGACACACCCCTTTGTCATTTGACTGCAACTCACTTGGTTCATTTTGTCTAACCCCTTTGTTGGCCCACTGCTTCTCTCTGCACTTTCTTTAAAAAACAAACAAACACATAAATTCATAATATTACATGTGTCATCCAGTAATAATAGATCCCTAGACCTTGATAAGTCAATCATCTGTTAGCATTTTCGAATGTGGCGCTGACCCGAAAAGGTGGAGCTAAACCCTGCAGTCCGTTGATTGGTTGAAAAAATCGTCACTTCCCGTGTTACGTCGGTAAACAAAACTCCGCCGTGTTTAAACCATTGACTGTAACACACAGCTGATTGTTTACGTGTGTATTTCTCCTCGCCGATCAAAGCCTTCTCTGAAACAAAGCTTGATTGAGTTCTTGTAATAAAGAGTCACATGTCAGTGACAGAGAAGATGAACTGCTGGATGTCTTCCAGCGTTGGTTTTGTTTATGTTGTGTTTTTCTCCTTTGTTGAATTCATTAGTTAGCGGTTAGCTGCTATCATATGACGCTATTTACATAGCGGCTATCGTCATCCGGCTGACATGGCGTCTACCAAATAGGGCACAGGTGGCTGTAGAAACGTAAACAGGATCAGGTTTAAGCTTTTCAGTACCGGTATTCGGCAAACATATTCTTTGCCAGAATGTAGCCTAATCAGATATTTAGCGCACCCGTGTAGTAAGCACGTCTATTAAATGTAGATATTTGCACGGCCTAGGTCAAGCCGTGCAATAATTTCAAGGCCGTGTTTTTTTTAAATAGGCCGTGCAAAAAGCGGTTTCGCGGTAGGCTACCTAAATCTATGTCAAGGACTAAAGTCTGTGTACATGTGGAGTTCAAACTAACCACTTGTCCACCAGCATCCGACTCTTTGACTCTTATTACAAACAAGTCTCCTCTCTCCTGCTGCAGCTTCAGCTGATTTATAAAGTCAGAGACTGAAGCTTTGTATTCAGATTTTAGATGATTTAATATAACTGGATAAAATGTTACTTTCATAGTCTGAACATGAAGCATATCTGCTCTATATGTCATGCTAATAACATCACACACACTCTCTAACTTTATATATTTTCTTTTTTCTTTCAGAGTGCATCTTAAAGGACAGAACAACGGAGGAACCAGGTGAGTCCTAATGATGTCACCCTCTGCCTGTCACGCGCTCAGGTTGACCCCACAGACCTGATACCACGCCTCCATAAAGATCAGGAAGACGAAGGTGGCCGACAGTGGAGTCTACACCTGTATTTTTCCTCATCTGATCTCATCTCATCCTCCTCAGCAGTTCACCATTGAGCTGGTTGTTGGTGAGTTTTTTTTAAATTTATTTTTTTAATTATATTTAAAAACATTGTTAGTAAGATGACAGGTTTAAGAGTCACTGATGAACTTAAATAAGTCTCTAAATGGTGCATTCTGTTCAATAAGATGCATTGTTACACATTTTAGTTTTCCCAAGCTTGATAATGTTGATTTACTGTACAGCCCCTGCCCTGACACACCCCTTTGTCATTTGACTGCAACTCACTTGGTTCATTTTGTCTAACCCCTTTGTTGGCCCACTGCTTCTCTCTGCACTTTCTTTAAAAAACAAACAAACACATAAATTCATAATATTACATGTGTCATCCAGTAATAATAGATCCCTAGACCTTGATAAGTCAATCATCTGTCAGCATTTTCGAATGTGGCGCTGACCCGAAAAGGTGGAGCTAAACCCTGCAGTCCGTTGATTGGTTGAAAAAATCGTCACTTCCCGTGTTACGTCGGTAAACAAAACTCCGCCGTGTTTAAACCATTGACTGTAACACACAGCTGATTGTTTACGTGTGTATTTCTCCTCGCCGATCACAGCCTTCTCTGAAACAAAGCTTGATTGAGTTCTTGTAATAAAGAGTCACATGTCAGTGACAGAGAAGATGAACTGCTGGATGTCTTCCAGCGTTGGTTTTGTTTATGTTGCGTTTTTCTCCTTTTGTTGAATTCATTAGTTAGCGGTTAGCTGCTATCATATGACGCTATTTACATAGCGGCTGTCGTCATCCGGCTGACACGGCGTCTACCAAATAGGGCACAGGTTGCTGTAGAAACGTAAACAGGATCAGGTTTAAGCTTTTCAGTACCGGTATTCGGCAAACATATTCTTTGCCAGAATGTAGCCTAATCAGATATTTAGCGCACCCGTGTAGTAAGCACGTCTATTAAATGTAGATATTTGCACGGCCTAGGTCAAGCCGTGCAATAATTTCAAGGCCGTGTTTTTTTTAAATAGGCCGTGCAAAAAGCGGTTTCGCGGTAGACTACCTAAATCTATGTCAAGGACTAAAGTCTGTGTACATGTGGAGTTCAAACTAACCACTTGTCCACCAGCATCCGACTCTTTGACTCTTATTACAAACAAGTCTCCTCTCTCCTGCTGCAGCTTCAGCTGATTTATAAAGTCAGAGACTGAAGCTTTGTATTCAGATTTTAGATGATTTAATATAACTGGATAAAATGTTACTTTCATAGTCTGAACATGAAGCATATCTGCTCTATATGTCATGCTAATAACATCACACACACTCTCTAACTTTATATATTTTCTTTTTTCTTTCAGAGTGCATCTTAAAGGACAGAACAACGGAGGAACCAGGTGAGTCCTGATGATGTCACCCTCTGCCTGTCACGCGCTCAGGTTGACCCCACAGACCTGATACCACGCCTCCATAAAGATCAGGAAAACGGTAAAGTATGACGTCATTGTTTAAAGTATTTGACCCTTTAACAGTCATTTTTAATTCCTCCGTAAAAACGAAAACCTGAACTTTCAAACTATATATAATATGTTTGTAGTTATGTTTACAGTCATAAGAAAAAAACGTCTTTTTGTAGTTAATTAGTCTGAACGTTTGTATTTGGGGTCGCGCACATCCTCCGCGTGTTAAAAGATTAAAGGACAGAAGAACGGAGGAACCAGGTGAGTCCTAATGATGTCACCCTCTGCCTGTCACGCGCTCAGGTTGACCCCACAGACCTGATACCACGCCTCCATAAAGATCAGGAAGACGAAGGTGGCCGACAGTGGAGTCTACACCTGTATTTTTCCTCATCTGATCTCATCTCATCCTCCTCAGCAGTTCACCATTGAGCTGGTTGTTGGTGAGTTTTTTTTAAATTTATTTTTGTAATTATATTTAAAAACATTGTTAGTAAGATGACAGGTTTAAGAGTCACTGATGAACTTAAATAAGTCTCTAAATGGTGCATTCTGTTCAATAAGATGCATTGTTACACATTTTAGTTTTCCCAAGCTTGATAATGTTGATTTACTGTACAGCCCCTGCCCTGACACACCCCTTTGTCATTTGACTGCAACTCACTTGGTTCATTTTGTCTAACCCCTTTGTTGGCCCACTGCTTCTCTCTGCACTTTCTTTAAAAAACAAACAAACACATAAATTCATAATATTACATGTGTCATCCAGTAATAATAGATCCCTAGACCTTGATAAGTCAATCATCTGTTAGCATTTTCGAATGTGGCGCTGACCCGAAAAGGTGGAGCTAAACCCTGCAGTCCGTTGATTGGTTGAAAAAATCGTCACTTCCCGTGTTACGTCGGTAAACAAAACTCCGCCGTGTTTAAACCATTGACTGTAACACACAGCTGATTGTTTACGTGTGTATTTCTCCTCGCCGATCACAGCCTTCTCTGAAACAAAGCTTGATTGAGTTCTTGTAATAAAGAGTCACATGTCAGTGACAGAGAAGATGAACTGCTGGATGTCTTCCAGCGTTGGTTTTGTTTATGTTGCGTTTTTCTCCTTTTGTTGAATTCATTAGTTAGCGGTTAGCTGCTATCATATGACGCTATTTACATAGCGGCTGTCGTCATCCGGCTGACACGGCGTCTACCAAATAGGGCACAGGTTGCTGTAGAAACGTAAACAGGATCAGGTTTAAGCTTTTCAGTACCGGTATTCGGCAAACATATTCTTTGCCAGAATGTAGCCTAATCAGATATTTAGCGCACCCGTGTAGTAAGCACGTCTATTAAATGTAGATATTTGCACGGCCTAGGTCAAGCCGTGCAATAATTTCAAGGCCGTGTTTTTTTTAAATAGGCCGTGCAAAAAGCGGTTTCGCGGTAGACTACCTAAATCTATGTCAAGGACTAAAGTCTGTGTACATGTGGAGTTCAAACTAACCACTTGTCCACCAGCATCCGACTCTTTGACTCTTATTACAAACAAGTCTCCTCTCTCCTGCTGCAGCTTCAGCTGATTTATAAAGTCAGAGACTGAAGCTTTGTATTCAGATTTTAGATGATTTAATATAACTGGATAAAATGTTACTTTCATAGTCTGAACATGAAGCATATCTGCTCTATATGTCATGCTAATAACATCACACACACTCTCTAACTTTATATATTTTCTTTTTTCTTTCAGAGTGCATCTTAAAGGACAGAACAACGGAGGAACCAGGTGAGTCCTGATGATGTCACCCTCTGCCTGTCACGCGCTCAGGTTGACCCCACAGACCTGATACCACGCCTCCATAAAGATCAGGAAAACGGTAAAGTATGACGTCATTGTTTAAAGTATTTGACCCTTTAACAGTCATTTTTAATTCCTCCGTAAAAACGAAAACCTGAACTTTCAAACTATATATAATATGTTTGTAGTTATGTTTACAGTCATAAGAAAAAAACGTCTTTTTGTAGTTAATTAGTCTGAACGTTTGTATTTGGGGTCGCGCACATCCTCCGCGTGTTAAAAGATTAAAGGACAGAAGAACGGAGGAACCAGGTGAGTCCTAATGATGTCACCCTCTGCCTGTCACGCGCTCAGGTTGACCCCACAGACCTGATACCACGCCTCCATAAAGATCAGGAAGACGAAGGTGGCCGACAGTGGAGTCTACACCTGTATTTTTCCTCATCTGATCTCATCTCATCCTCCTCAGCAGTTCACCATTGAGCTGGTTGTTGGTGAGTTTTTTTTAAATTTATTTTTTTAATTATATTTAAAAACATTGTTAGTAAGATGACAGGTTTAAGAGTCACTGATGAACTTAAATAAGTCTCTAAATGGTGCATTCTGTTCAATAAGATGCATTGTTACACATTTTAGTTTTCCCAAGCTTGATAATGTTGATTTACTGTACAGCCCCTGCCCTGACACACCCCTTTGTCATTTGACTGCAACTCACTTGGTTCATGTTGTCTAACCCCTTTGTTGGCCCACTGCTTCTCTCTGCACTTTCTTTAAAAAACAAACAAACACATAAATTCATAATATTACATGTGTCATCCAGTAATAATAGATCCCTAGACCTTGATAAGTCAATCATCTGTCAGCATTTTCGAATGTGGCGCTGACCCGAAAAGGTGGAGCTAAACCCTGCAGTCCGTTGATTGGTTGAAAAAATCGTCACTTCCCGTGTTACGTCGGTAAACAAAACTCCGCCGTGTTTAAACCATTGACTGTAACACACAGCTGATTGTTTACGTGTGTATTTCTCCTCGCCGATCACAGCCTTCTCTGAAACAAAGCTTGATTGAGTTCTTGTAATAAAGAGTCACATGTCAGTGACAGAGAAGATGAACTGCTGGATGTCTTCCAGCGTTGGTTTTGTTTATGTTGTGTTTTTCTCCTTTGTTGAATTCATTAGTTAGCGGTTAGCTGCTATCATATGACGCTATTTACATAGCGGCTATCGTCATCCGGCTGACATGGCGTCAGGTTGACCCCACAGACCTGATACCACTCAGGAATATTTAAAGTATTTCTAATTCACTTCAGTGGACATTTTTCTTCAGTTTGTGACGTAAAGACTCACAACACGTCAGTTTAAAGGACTCAATCAAAGCTTTTTGTACGTTAATATAACAATGAGTCCTCCACACCTAGCAGCTCTGATGAAGGGGGTTCAGGTCAGGTGGTCTACAGGGTCCTTCAACATGTCAGCCTGCTGGGACAAATAATCTGATTTATCATTGAGACATGAATTTAGCTTCTCTATTCCTCCTTTTATAAACCTCTTTAATCAGATATGTGATGACCAGAGGATTCACATGATTACATTTCTGATGCTGTAAAGAACCTGAATAATTTCTTATTTATTCCCTGTTCACAGTTGCATGTCGAGAGCCGACTTTCAAAATTCTTGATCAAACAAGTGACCAGGCCGTGCTGCAGTGTGTCGTTAAAGGAGCTTCTCCCTTACCTAAAGTGGAGTGGAGGGACAGTTCTGGAAACATCCTTCAAACTGAAGAACCACAAGTCACTAAAAATGAAGATGGCAGCTACGACATCATCCTCCAAACGACTGTGACCAAGACCGACACCTACAGCTGTGTGGTCACACAGGACGCCATCTGTCATCAGATCAACTCCAGCAACTATGTGTACATCCAAGGTGAGATTCTCCTTCATAATAATTAAATGTGTCTTTGTTTTAGCGTGCTCAGACTCAGGTCAGAGTGATTCAGCTCAAAGCAGTGTATACAGGGATTCAGTCCCATTGAGCCATCAGGTAAATGTGTCCACCTGAGAGCAACGTTCAAATCTAAACTGGGACTCTGTTTGATGAATCACCAGTGACAGGAGAGATAATGAACTGGGACCATTGAGAAATCACCAAAGTCCCAGTGAGCTGTAGTGAACATGTGTGTTTTCATCCTATCAGCTGACTGTGCAGAATAAACACACAAACCGTGACAGGATGAAATGAGGCTGAGATGAATGTCACCTTCAGTCTGAATCTCCAGACTGTCTGCACGCAACCTCTACCATCTCTACAGACTGTCTGCACGCCACCTCTACCATCTCTACAGACTGTCTGCACGCTACCTCTACCATCTCTACAGACTGTCTGCATGCAACCTCTACGTCTCTACAGACTGTCTGCACGCCTTTGTATTGTAATCTTTGTATTCAGATTTTGAGATGATTTAATATAACTGGATAAAGTGTTACTTTCATAGTCTGAACATGACGCATATCTGCTCTATATGTCATGCTAATAACATCACACACATTCTCTAGCTTTATATATTTTCTTTTTTCTTTCAGAGTGCATCTTAAAAGACAGAACAACGGAGGAACCAGGTGAGTCCTGATGATGTCCCCCTCTGCCTGTCACGCGCTCAGGTTGACCCCACAGACCTCTACCGTCTCTACAGACTCTGCACGCCACCTCTACACTCTCTACAGACTCTGCACGCCACCTCTACCATTTCTACAGACTGTCTGCACGCCACCTCTACCATCTCTACAGACTGTCTGCATGCAACCTCTACGTCTCTACAGACTGTCTGCACGTCTTTGTATTGTAATCTTTGTATTCAGAGTTTAGATTTAATATAACTGGATAAAGTGTTACTTTCATAGTCTGAACATGACACATATCTGCTCTATATGTCATGCTAATAACATCACACACATTCTCTAGCTTTATATATTTTCTTTTTTCTTTCAGAGTGCATCTTAAAAGACAGAACAACGGAGGAACCAGGTGAGTCCTGATGATGTCCCCCTCTGCCTGTCACGCGCTCAGGTTGACCCCACAGACCTCTACCGTCTCTACAGACTGTCTGCACGCCACCTCTACAGTCTCTACAGACTGTCTGCACGCCACCTCTACGGACTGTCTGCACGCCACCTCTTCTGTTTCTACAGACTGTCTGCACGCCATCTCTACCGTCTCTGCAGACTTTCTGCACTCCGCCTCTACCGTCTCTACAGACTGTCTGCACGCCGTCTCTACAGACTGTCTGCACGCCACCTCTACCATCTCTACAGACTGTCTGCACGCCGTCTCTACAGACTGTCTGCACGCCACCTCTACCATCTCTACAGACTGTCTGCATGCAACCTCTACGTCTCTACAGACTGTCTGCACGCCTTTGTATTGTAATCTTTGTATTCAGATTTTAGATGATTTAATATAACTGGATAAAGTGTTACTTTCATCGTCTGAATTTACACATATCTGCTCTATATGTCATGCTAATAACATCACACACATTCTCTAGCTTTATATATTTTCTTTTTTCTTTCAGAGTGCATCTTAAAAGACAGAACAACGGAGGAACCAGTTGAGTCCTGATGGTGTCCCCCTCTGCCTGTCACGCGCTCAGGTTGACCCCACAGACCTCTACCGTCTCTACAGACTGTCTGCACGCCACCTCTACCGTCTCTACAGACTGTCTGCACGCCACCTCTACCGTCTCTACAGACTGTCTGCACCACCACTTCTACCGTCTCTACAGACTGTCTGCACGCCACCTCTACCGTCTCTACAGACTGTCTGCACGCCACCTCTACCGTTTCTACAGACTGTCTGCACGCCATCTCTACCGTCTCTACAGACTGTCTGCACGCCACCTCTACCCTCTCTACAGACTGTCTGCACGCCACCTCGACAGACTGTCTGCACGCCACTTCTACAGACTGTATGCACTCCACCTCTACCGTCTCTACAAACTGTCTGCACGCCACCTCTATGTCTCTACAGACTGTATGCACGCCACCTCTACCTTCTTTACAGACTGTCTGCACGCCACCTCTACCTTCTTTACAGACTGTCTGCACGCCACCTCTACCTTCTTTACAGACTGTCTGCACGCCACCTGTACCGTCTCTACAGACTGTCTGTACGCCACCTCTACAGACTGTCTGCACGCCACCTCTACCCTCTCTACAGACTGTCTGCACGCCACCTCGACAGACTGTCTGCACGCCACTTCTACAGACTGTATGCACTCCACCTCTACCGTCTCTACAAACTGTCTGCACGCCACCTCTATGTCTCTACAGACTGTCTGCACGCCACCTCTACCGTCTTTACAGACTGTCTGCACACCACCTGTACCCTCTCTACAGACTGTCTGCACACCACCTCTACGTCTGAGATGTATGCTTGCAAAAAAGACAGAGGACTAATGTGAATGTCTTCAGGTTGTCTACTTTAAAACAATTCCTCAACAGCAACAGCTACCATTAATAGTGGTAGTTCTAGATGCCCGGAGACATCTCTTAAAGCAGGGGAGAGTGTAATGGGTTGAAAATGCCATATCTGTAGTTCATAGGTGAACAGAAACCCCCCCCCCTATTTTTTTGTTTTTAATTGGAACTACTGTTAATAGATTGTGAAGGTCAGTTACACTTTTCCGCCAGTAGGTGGTGATCTGATTCTGTTGTGGATCAACTGGAGAGATTATGCCTATACACTCTGCCCATGCCTATACACTCTGCCCATGCGCAGTCCAGAAATAAACGCGTGAGGCATGAGGAAGACGCTAACTTTGTCCTCTCTCTGTTGATTCACAGCCATAGTACACATAAGGTTACACAGTGTTTCCTGGCCTGTGCAACCCTTGCTGCCGGTCCAGATTATCCCTAGGTCTGGTGCCGGTAACACTCGGTAAACCTGGAGGTGACAATGTCATTGAAGAGTACAACTCACGAAATTCGCTGAACCACCGCACCCGGCCACAGCTTGTCAACATATTGGCTAGCCATATGACTGAGAATCATGGGTAAGCGTTTCTTAAATACATTGTTCATTTTAAACCATTTCAGACTGAAAGGCTTTATATTAAGAAATAATGTAATGAATTTTCAAAATGCATGGCATTGAATTAACATAGCTGGGACATAGCATACAGTCATTAGTGGGGCACTTGAATTGTCTTTTTGTAGTATAAGAGTATGGTCTTGACCTGTTCTGTATGAGAAGTATTATAAGATAACTTCTGTTGGGTTTTGGTGCTCTATAAATAAAACTGACTTGAAATTAATTATTGTCTTTGCTCTAAAGGAGGATGCCTTCCCGTAAGCACAAGGAGAAATATGCCCTGGGAATTATTGCACTCTTTCCTTCACTGAAGGATCCTTTTTCTCCAAAGGGCTATGTAAGTTTAAAAAACGCATTACTTCCTGAAAACACCAGATTTACAGACTACAGCTTTGGAATTTTAGTTAACATGATTGATGCACCATAGTTACATACTTAAACAGTGGTGAAATTTCAATATTTTTGCATTTATTCCAAGTTCTTGATACTGACCTCAAATGCCACACCTTAGTACCACTAAATTGAAACTGTGGAGTATGCTACAAAGTTCACCTTGGACATGAATATGCAAAATACAATCACATAAATGAAAAATGTTCGTAGTGGCAATCAGAATGAATTGGGTTAATAGGATATTACACATGAATTGGAGAATTGCAAAAAATATTACTTAAGTAACTGTCCTTTATTTTCACAGGGCAGTAACTGCACGTTCTGTAAGATCAATGAGTAATAGACCTTTGTAATGACTTTTTAAAAATAAAAACTTTTAACAGGAGCATCTCTATGATGGGGAAAAAGGCACTGGATATTTAGAATGGCGCCTCAAGACCATATCCAGGAAGACAGAAAAACGGCCAGCCAAGGCAGCCACAGTGGCTCAAGTACCAGGACCAAAGCGCCGGAGATTAGCAGCCACATTGCCTGAGCAGCTTGATGGAGATGCCTGCAGGGATGCTATTTCATTTCTTGTTCACTCTCCCCATGAAGCAAGTGTGTTTCAGAAGATGAAGATGACCTTGCAGCATCGCCAGGACCTAGTGCACGATCCGCAGAGAACCACAGATGTCTTTAAAGCATTCACACGATTTTTGGATGTCAAAGGACTGGTGAGTTGTTCTCCATTGTTTTGTTTGGTTGCATGTAAGCAATGAACAATACACTGACCATTGGTTTGATGTATTTGCATGTGTGTATGATCAACAGCTGAGTCAAGACTTCCTGCTCTTCTGTTTGGAGCTGAAATAGCCTCCAAGATGCTTGAGAAGTGGGACACAGCATTCAGGCCCAAAGTTATCAAAGAGGCCAAACACCTGACTCAGTCAACTGAGCTGTGCCGACTTTCAGAAGTCGCTGCTGAGAAACTCGCAGAGAACGATGACACCAGTAAGCGACATGACATGCTTGCTTTATATTCCAAACAGTTAGTGCTATTTACTTTGATAGATAAATAGCATAGGGAGATACTAATGATGTGTTTTGCTCCATTTTCTTCCTGATAGACTGGGACATGGCTTCTCTGCTGCTCCTTCTCCATCTCTTGCCACCCACAGCTGGACGGAAGAGGGCCAAGATAAGTTCCAGTGATGCAGTGGAGAAAAATGGTACACTTTCACAAGGTATGTACGTATCTCAATTAGAAAAAACCTGCAATGGCATGTGATTCCCCTGTCTGCACGCCACCTCTACCGTCTCTACAGACTGTGTGCACGCCTTTGTATTGTAATCTTTGTATTCAGATTTTAGATGATTTAATATAACTGGATAAAATGTTACTTTCATAGTCTGAACATGAAGCATATCTGCTCTATATGTCATGCTAATAACATCACACACATTCTCTAACTTTATATATTTTCTTTTTTCTTTCAGAGTGCATCTTAAAGGACAGAACAACGGAGGAACCAAGTGAGTCCTGATGATGTCCCCCTCTGCCTGTCACGCGCTCAGGTTGACCCCACAGACCTGATACCACGCCTCCATAAAGATCGGGAAGACGAAGGTGGCCGACAGTGGAGTCTACACCTGTATTTTTCCTCATCTGATCTCATCTCATCCTCCTCAGCAGTTCACCATTGAGCTGGTTGTTGGTGAGTTTTTTTTAAATTTATTTTTTTAATTATATTTAAAAACATTGTTAGTAAGATGACAGGTTTAAGAGTCACTGATTAACTTAAATAAGTCTCTAAATGGTGCATTCTGTTCAATAAGATGCATTGTTACACATTTTAGTTTTCCCAAGCTTGATAATGTTGATTTACTGTACAGCCCCTGCCCTGACACACCCCTTTGTCATTTGACTGCAACTCACTTGGTTCATGTTGTCTAACCCCTTTGTTGGCCCACTGCTTCTCTCTGCACTTTCTTTAAAAAACAAACAAACACATAAATTCATAATATTACATGTGTCATCCAGTAATAATAGATCCCTAGACCTTGATAAGTCAATCATCTGTCAGCATTTTCGAATGTGGCGCTGACCCGAAAAGGTGGAGCTAAACCCTGCAGTCCGTTGATTGGTTGAAAAAATCGTCACTTCCCGTGTTACGTCGGTAAACAAAACTCCGCCGTGTTTAAACCATTGACTGTAACACACAGCTGATTGTTTACGTGTGTATTTCTCCTCGCCGATCACAGCCTTCTCTGAAACAAAGCTTGATTGAGTTCTTGTAATAAAGAGTCACATGTCAGTAACAGAGAAGATGAACTGCTGGATGTCTTCCAGCGTTGGTTTTGTTTATGTTGCGTTTTTCTCCTTTGTTGAATTCATTAGTTAGCGGTTAGCTGCTATCATATGACCCTATTTACATAGCGGCTATCGTCATCCGGCTGACACGGCGTCTACCAAATAGGGCACAGGTGGCTGTAGAAACGTAAACAGGATCAGGTTTAAGCTTTTCAGTACCGGTATTCGGCAAACATATTCTTTGCCAGAATGTAGCCTAATCAGATATTTAGCGCACCCGTGTAGTAAGCACGTCTATTAAATGTAGATATTTGCACGGCCTAGGTCAAGCCGTGCAATAATTTCAAGGCCGTGTTTTTTTTAAATAGGCCGTGCAAAAAGCGGTTTCGCGGTAGGCTACCTAAATCTATGTCAAGGACTAAAGTCTGTGTACATGTGGAGTTCAAACTAACCACTTGTCCACCAGCATCCGACTCTTTGACTCTTATTACAAACAAGTCTCCTCTCTCCTGCTGCAGCTTCAGCTGATTTATAAAGTCAGAGACTGAAGCTTTGTATTCAGATTTTAGATGATTTAATATAACTGGATAAAATGTTACTTTCATAGTCTGAACATGAAGCATATCTGCTCTATATGTCATGCTAATAACATCACACACACTCTCTAACTTTATATATTTTCTTTTTTCTTTCAGAGTGCATCTTAAAGGACAGAACAACGGAGGAACCAGGTGAGTCCTGATGATGTCACCCTCTGCCTGTCACGCGCTCAGGTTGACCCCACAGACCTGATACCACGCCTCCATAAAGATCAGGAAGACGAAGGTGGCCGACAGTGGAGTCTACACCTGTATTTTTCCTCATCTGATCTCATCTCATCCTCCTCAGCAGTTCACCATTGAGCTGGTTGTTGGTGAGTTTTTTTTTTAATTTATTTTTTTAATTATATTTAAAAACATTGTTAGTAAGATGACAGGTTTAAGAGTCACTGATGAACTTAAATAAGTCTCTAAATGGTGCATTCTGTTCAATAAGATGCATTGTTACACATTTTAGTTTTCCCAAGCTTGATAATGTTGATTTACTGTACAGCCCCTGCCCTGACACACCCCTTTGTCATTTGACTGCAACTCACTTGGTTCATGTTGTCTAACCCCTTTGTTGGCCCACTGCTTCTCTCTGCACTTTCTTTAAAAAACAAACAAACACATAAATTCATAATATTACATGTGTCATCCAGTAATAATAGATCCCTAGACCTTGATAAGTCAATCATCTGTCAGCATTTTCGAATGTGGCGCTGACCCGAAAAGGTGGAGCTAAACCCTGCAGTCCGTTGATTGGTTGAAAAAATCGTCACTTCCCGTGTTACGTCGGTAAACAAAACTCCGCCGTGTTTAAACCATTGACTGTAACACACAGCTGATTGTTTACGTGTGTATTTCTCCTCGCCGATCACAGCCTTCTCTGAAACAAAGCTTGATTGAGTTCTTGTAATAAAGAGTCACATGTCAGTGACAGAGAAGATGAACTGCTGGATGTCTTCCAGCGTTGGTTTTGTTTATGTTGCGTTTTTCTCCTTTGTTGAATTCATTAGTTAGCGGTTAGCTGCTATCATATGACCCTATTTACATAGCGGCTATCGTCATCCGGCTGACACGGCGTCTACCAAATAGGGCACAGGTGGCTGTAGAAACGTAAACAGGATCAGGTTTAAGCTTTTCAGTACCGGTATTCGGCAAACATATTCTTTGCCAGAATGTAGCCTAATCAGATATTTAGCGCACCCGTGTAGTAAGCACGTCTATTAAATGTAGATATTTGCACGGCCTAGGTCAAGCCGTGCAATAATTTCAAGGCCGTGTTTTTTTTAAATAGGCCGTGCAAAAAGCGGTTTCGCGGTAGGCTACCTAAATCTATGTCAAGGACTAAAGTCTGTGTACATGTGGAGTTCAAACTAACCACTTGTCCACCAGCATCCGACTCTTTGACTCTTATTACAAACAAGTCTCCTCTCTCCTGCTGCAGCTTCAGCTGATTTATAAAGTCAGAGACTGAAGCTTTGTATTCAGATTTTAGATGATTTAATATAACTGGATAAAATGTTACTTTCATAGTCTGAACATGAAGCATATCTGCTCTATATGTCATGCTAATAACATCACACACACTCTCTAACTTTATATATTTTCTTTTTTCTTTCAGAGTGCATCTTAAAGGACAGAACAACGGAGGAACCAGGTGAGTCCTGATGATGTCACCCTCTGCCTGTCACGCGCTCAGGTTGACCCCACAGACCTGATACCACGCCTCCATAAAGATCAGGAAGACGAAGGTGGCCGACAGTGGAGTCTACACCTGTATTTTTCCTCATCTGATCTCATCTCATCCTCCTCAGCAGTTCACCATTGAGCTGGTTGTTGGTGAGTTTTTTTTTTAATTTATTTTTTTAATTATATTTAAAAACATTGTTAGTAAGATGACAGGTTTAAGAGTCACTGATGAACTTAAATAAGTCTCTAAATGGTGCATTCTGTTCAATAAGATGCATTGTTACACATTTTAGTTTTCCCAAGCTTGATAATGTTGATTTACTGTACAGCCCCTGCCCTGACACACCCCTTTGTCATTTGACTGCAACTCACTTGGTTCATGTTGTCTAACCCCTTTGTTGGCCCACTGCTTCTCTCTGCACTTTCTTTAAAAAACAAACAAACACATAAATTCATAATATTACATGTGTCATCCAGTAATAATAGATCCCTAGACCTTGATAAGTCAATCATCTGTCAGCATTTTCGAATGTGGCGCTGACCCGAAAAGGTGGAGCTAAACCCTGCAGTCCGTTGATTGGTTGAAAAAATCGTCACTTCCCGTGTTACGTCGGTAAACAAAACTCCGCCGTGTTTAAACCATTGACTGTAACACACAGCTGATTGTTTACGTGTGTATTTCTCCTCGCCGATCACAGCCTTCTCTGAAACAAAGCTTGATTGAGTTCTTGTAATAAAGAGTCACATGTCAGTGACAGAGAAGATGAACTGCTGGATGTCTTCCAGCGTTGGTTTTGTTTATGTTGCGTTTTTCTCCTTTGTTGAATTCATTAGTTAGCGGTTAGCTGCTATCATATGACCCTATTTACATAGCGGCTATCGTCATCCGGCTGACACGGCGTCTACCAAATAGGGCACAGGTGGCTGTAGAAACGTAAACAGGATCAGGTTTAAGCTTTTCAGTACCGGTATTCGGCAAACATATTCTTTGCCAGAATGTAGCCTAATCAGATATTTAGCGCACCCGTGTAGTAAGCACGTCTATTAAATGTAGATATTTGCACGGCCTAGGTCAAGCCGTGCAATAATTTCAAGGCCGTGTTTTTTTTAAATAGGCCGTGCAAAAAGCGGTTTCGCGGTAGGCTACCTAAATCTATGTCAAGGACTAAAGTCTGTGTACATGTGGAGTTCAAACTAACCACTTGTCCACCAGCATCCGACTCTTTGACTCTTATTACAAACAAGTCTCCTCTCTCCTGCTGCAGCTTCAGCTGATTTATAAAGTCAGAGACTGAAGCTTTGTATTCAGATTTTAGATGATTTAATATAACTGGATAAAATGTTACTTTCATAGTCTGAACATGAAGCATATCTGCTCTATATGTCATGCTAATAACATCACACACACTCTCTAACTTTATATATTTTCTTTTTTCTTTCAGAGTGCATCTTAAAGGACAGAACAACGGAGGAACCAGGTGAGTCCTGATGATGTCACCCTCTGCCTGTCACGCGCTCAGGTTGACCCCACAGACCTGATACCACGCCTCCATAAAGATCAGGAAGACGAAGGTGGCCGACAGTGGAGTCTACACCTGTATTTTTCCTCATCTGATCTCATCTCATCCTCCTCAGCAGTTCACCATTGAGCTGGTTGTTGGTGAGTTTTTTTTTAAATTTATTTTTTTAATTATATTTAAAAACATTGTTAGTAAGATGACAGGTTTAAGAGTCACTGATGAACTTAAATAAGTCTCTAAATGGTGCATTCTGTTCAATAAGATGCATTGTTACACATTTTAGTTTTCCCAAGCTTGATAATGTTGATTTACTGTACAGCCCCTGCCCTGACACACCCCTTTGTCATTTGACTGCAACTCACTTGGTTCATTTTGTCTAACCCCTTTGTTGGCCCACTGCTTCTCTCTGCACTTTCTTTAAAAAACAAACAAACACATAAATTCATAATATTACATGTGTCATCCAGTAATAATAGATCCCTAGACCTTGATAAGTCAATCATCTGTCAGCATTTTCGAATGTGGCGCTGACCCGAAAAGGTGGAGCTAAACCCTGCAGTCCGTTGATTGGTTGAAAAAATCGTCACTTCCCGTGTTACGTCGGTAAACAAAACTCCGCCGTGTTTAAACCATTGACTGTAACACACAGCTGATTGTTTACGTGTGTATTTCTCCTCGCCGATCACAGCCTTCTCTGAAACAAAGCTTGATTGAGTTCTTGTAATAAAGAGTCACATGTCAGTGACAGAGAAGATGAACTGCTGGATGTCTTCCAGCGTTGGTTTTGTTTATGTTGCGTTTTTCTCCTTTGTTGAATTCATTAGTTAGCGGTTAGCTGCTATCATATGACCCTATTTACATAGCGGCTATCGTCATCCGGCTGACACGGCGTCTACCAAATAGGGCACAGGTGGCTGTAGAAACGTAAACAGGATCAGGTTTAAGCTTTTCAGTACCGGTATTCGGCAAACATATTCTTTGCCAGAATGTAGCCTAATCAGATATTTAGCGCACCCGTGTAGTAAGCACGTCTATTAAATGTAGATATTTGCACGGCCTAGGTCAAGCCGTGCAATAATTTCAAGGCCGTGTTTTTTTTAAATAGGCCGTGCAAAAAGCGGTTTCGCGGTAGGCTACCTAAATCTATGTCAAGGACTAAAGTCTGTGTACATGTGGAGTTCAAACTAACCACTTGTCCACCAGCATCCGACTCTTTGACTCTTATTACAAACAAGTCTCCTCTCTCCTGCTGCAGCTTCAGCTGATTTATAAAGTCAGAGACTGAAGCTTTGTATTCAGATTTTAGATGATTTAATATAACTGGATAAAATGTTACTTTCATAGTCTGAACATGAAGCATATCTGCTCTATATGTCATGCTAATAACATCACACACACTCTCTAACTTTATATATTTTCTTTTTTCTTTCAGAGTGCATCTTAAAGGACAGAACAACGGAGGAACCAGGTGAGTCCTGATGATGTCACCCTCTGCCTGTCACGCGCTCAGGTTGACCCCACAGACCTGATACCACGCCTCCATAAAGATCAGGAAGACGAAGGTGGCCGACAGTGGAGTCTACACCTGTATTTTTCCTCATCTGATCTCATCTCATCCTCCTCAGCAGTTCACCATTGAGCTGGTTGTTGGTGAGTTTTTTTTTTAATTTATTTTTTTAATTATATTTAAAAACATTGTTAGTAAGATGACAGGTTTAAGAGTCACTGATGAACTTAAATAAGTCTCTAAATGGTGCATTCTGTTCAATAAGATGCATTGTTACACATTTTAGTTTTCCCAAGCTTGATAATGTTGATTTACTGTACAGCCCCTGCCCTGACACACCCCTTTGTCATTTGACTGCAACTCACTTGGTTCATGTTGTCTAACCCCTTTGTTGGCCCACTGCTTCTCTCTGCACTTTCTTTAAAAAACAAACAAACACATAAATTCATAATATTACATGTGTCATCCAGTAATAATAGATCCCTAGACCTTGATAAGTCAATCATCTGTCAGCATTTTCGAATGTGGCGCTGACCCGAAAAGGTGGAGCTAAACCCTGCAGTCCGTTGATTGGTTGAAAAAATCGTCACTTCCCGTGTTACGTCGGTAAACAAAACTCCGCCGTGTTTAAACCATTGACTGTAACACACAGCTGATTGTTTACGTGTGTATTTCTCCTCGCCGATCACAGCCTTCTCTGAAACAAAGCTTGATTGAGTTCTTGTAATAAAGAGTCACATGTCAGTGACAGAGAAGATGAACTGCTGGATGTCTTCCAGCGTTGGTTTTGTTTATGTTGCGTTTTTCTCCTTTGTTGAATTCATTAGTTAGCGGTTAGCTGCTATCATATGACCCTATTTACATAGCGGCTATCGTCATCCGGCTGACACGGCGTCTACCAAATAGGGCACAGGTGGCTGTAGAAACGTAAACAGGATCAGGTTTAAGCTTTTCAGTACCGGTATTCGGCAAACATATTCTTTGCCAGAATGTAGCCTAATCAGATATTTAGCGCACCCGTGTAGTAAGCACGTCTATTAAATGTAGATATTTGCACGGCCTAGGTCAAGCCGTGCAATAATTTCAAGGCCGTGTTTTTTTTAAATAGGCCGTGCAAAAAGCGGTTTCGCGGTAGGCTACCTAAATCTATGTCAAGGACTAAAGTCTGTGTACATGTGGAGTTCAAACTAACCACTTGTCCACCAGCATCCGACTCTTTGACTCTTATTACAAACAAGTCTCCTCTCTCCTGCTGCAGCTTCAGCTGATTTATAAAGTCAGAGACTGAAGCTTTGTATTCAGATTTTAGATGATTTAATATAACTGGATAAAATGTTACTTTCATAGTCTGAACATGAAGCATATCTGCTCTATATGTCATGCTAATAACATCACACACACTCTCTAACTTTATATATTTTCTTTTTTCTTTCAGAGTGCATCTTAAAGGACAGAACAACGGAGGAACCAGGTGAGTCCTGATGATGTCACCCTCTGCCTGTCACGCGCTCAGGTTGACCCCACAGACCTGATACCACGCCTCCATAAAGATCAGGAAGACGAAGGTGGCCGACAGTGGAGTCTACACCTGTATTTTTCCTCATCTGATCTCATCTCATCCTCCTCAGCAGTTCACCATTGAGCTGGTTGTTGGTGAGTTTTTTTTTAAATTTATTTTTTTAATTATATTTAAAAACATTGTTAGTAAGATGACAGGTTTAAGAGTCACTGATGAACTTAAATAAGTCTCTAAATGGTGCATTCTGTTCAATAAGATGCATTGTTACACATTTTAGTTTTCCCAAGCTTGATAATGTTGATTTACTGTACAGCCCCTGCCCTGACACACCCCTTTGTCATTTGACTGCAACTCACTTGGTTCATTTTGTCTAACCCCTTTGTTGGCCCACTGCTTCTCTCTGCACTTTCTTTAAAAAACAAACAAACACATAAATTCATAATATTACATGTGTCATCCAGTAATAATAGATCCCTAGACCTTGATAAGTCAATCATCTGTCAGCATTTTCGAATGTGGCGCTGACCCGAAAAGGTGGAGCTAAACCCTGCAGTCCGTTGATTGGTTGAAAAAATCGTCACTTCCCGTGTTACGTCGGTAAACAAAACTCCGCCGTGTTTAAACCATTGACTGTAACACACAGCTGATTGTTTACGTGTGTATTTCTCCTCGCCGATCACAGCCTTCTCTGAAACAAAGCTTGATTGAGTTCTTGTAATAAAGAGTCACATGTCAGTGACAGAGAAGATGAACTGCTGGATGTCTTCCAGCGTTGGTTTTGTTTATGTTGCGTTTTTCTCCTTTGTTGAATTCATTAGTTAGCGGTTAGCTGCTATCATATGACCCTATTTACATAGCGGCTATCGTCATCCGGCTGACACGGCGTCTACCAAATAGGGCACAGGTGGCTGTAGAAACGTAAACAGGATCAGGTTTAAGCTTTTCAGTACCGGTATTCGGCAAACATATTCTTTGCCAGAATGTAGCCTAATCAGATATTTAGCGCACCCGTGTAGTAAGCACGTCTATTAAATGTAGATATTTGCACGGCCTAGGTCAAGCCGTGCAATAATTTCAAGGCCGTGTTTTTTTTAAATAGGCCGTGCAAAAAGCGGTTTCGCGGTAGGCTACCTAAATCTATGTCAAGGACTAAAGTCTGTGTACATGTGGAGTTCAAACTAACCACTTGTCCACCAGCATCCGACTCTTTGACTCTTATTACAAACAAGTCTCCTCTCTCCTGCTGCAGCTTCAGCTGATTTATAAAGTCAGAGACTGAAGCTTTGTATTCAGATTTTAGATGATTTAATATAACTGGATAAAATGTTACTTTCATAGTCTGAACATGAAGCATATCTGCTCTATATGTCATGCTAATAACATCACACACACTCTCTAACTTTATATATTTTCTTTTTTCTTTCAGAGTGCATCTTAAAGGACAGAACAACGGAGGAACCAGGTGAGTCCTGATGATGTCACCCTCTGCCTGTCACGCGCTCAGGTTGACCCCACAGACCTGATACCACGCCTCCATAAAGATCAGGAAGACGAAGGTGGCCGACAGTGGAGTCTACACCTGTATTTTTCCTCATCTGATCTCATCTCATCCTCCTCAGCAGTTCACCATTGAGCTGGTTGTTGGTGAGTTTTTTTTTTAATTTATTTTTTTAATTATATTTAAAAACATTGTTAGTAAGATGACAGGTTTAAGAGTCACTGATGAACTTAAATAAGTCTCTAAATGGTGCATTCTGTTCAATAAGATGCATTGTTACACATTTTAGTTTTCCCAAGCTTGATAATGTTGATTTACTGTACAGCCCCTGCCCTGACACACCCCTTTGTCATTTGACTGCAACTCACTTGGTTCATTTTGTCTAACCCCTTTGTTGGCCCACTGCTTCTCTCTGCACTTTCTTTAAAAAACAAACAAACACATAAATTCATAATATTACATGTGTCATCCAGTAATAATAGATCCCTAGACCTTGATAAGTCAATCATCTGTCAGCATTTTCGAATGTGGCACTGACCCGAAAAGGTGGAGCTAAACCCTGCAGTCCGTTGATTGGTTGAAAAAATCGTCACTTCCCGTGTTACGTCGGTAAACAAAACTCCGCCGTGTTTAAACCATTGACTGTAACACACAGCTGATTGTTTACGTGTGTATTTCTCCTCGCCGATCACAGCCTTCTCTGAAACAAAGCTTGATTGAGTTCTTGTAATAAAGAGTCACATGTCAGTGACAGAGAAGATGAACTGCTGGATGTCTTCCAGCGTTGGTTTTGTTTATGTTGCGTTTTTCTCCTTTGTTGAATTCATTAGTTAGCGGTTAGCTGCTATCATATGACCCTATTTACATAGCGGCTATCGTCATCCGGCTGACACGGCGTCTACCAAATAGGGCACAGGTGGCTGTAGAAACGTAAACAGGATCAGGTTTAAGCTTTTCAGTACCGGTATTCGGCAAACATATTCTTTGCCAGAATGTAGCCTAATCAGATATTTAGCGCACCCGTGTAGTAAGCACGTCTATTAAATGTAGATATTTGCACGGCCTAGGTCAAGCCGTGCAATAATTTCAAGGCCGTGTTTTTTTTAAATAGGCCGTGCAAAAAGCGGTTTCGCGGTAGGCTACCTAAATCTATGTCAAGGACTAAAGTCTGTGTACATGTGGAGTTCAAACTAACCACTTGTCCACCAGCATCCGACTCTTTGACTCTTATTACAAACAAGTCTCCTCTCTCCTGCTGCTGCTTCAGCTGATTTATAAAGTCAGAGACTGAAGCTTTGTATTCAGATTTTAGATGATTTAATATAACTGGATAAAATGTTACTTTCATAGTCTGAACATGAAGCATATCTGCTCTATATGTCATGCTAATAACATCACACACACTCTCTAACTTTATATATTTTCTTTTTTCTTTCAGAGTGCATCTTAAAGGACAGAACAACGGAGGAACCAGGTGAGTCCTGATGATGTCACCCTCTGCCTGTCACGCGCTCAGGTTGACCCCACAGACCTGATACCACGCCTCCATAAAGATCAGGAAGACGAAGGTGGCCGACAGTGGAGTCTACACCTGTATTTTTCCTCATCTGATCTCATCTCATCCTCCTCAGCAGTTCACCATTGAGCTGGTTGTTGGTGAGTTTTTTTTTAATTTATTTTTTTAATTATATTTAAAAACATTGTTAGTAAGATGACAGGTTTAAGAGTCACTGATGAACTTAAATAAGTCTCTAAATGGTGCATTCTGTTCAATAAGATGCATTGTTACACATTTTAGTTTTCCCAAGCTTGATAATGTTGATTTACTGTACAGCCCCTGCCCTGACACACCCCTTTGTCATTTGACTGCAACTCACTTGGTTCATTTTGTCTAACCCCTTTGTTGGCCCACTGCTTCTCTCTGCACTTTCTTTAAAAAACAAACAAACACATAAATTCATAATATTACATGTGTCATCCAGTAATAATAGATCCCTAGACCTTGATAAGTCAATCATCTGTCAGCATTTTCGAATGTGGCGCTGACCCGAAAAGGTGGAGCTAAACCCTGCAGTCCGTTGATTGGTTGAAAAAATCGTCACTTCCCGTGTTACGTCGGTAAACAAAACTCCGCCGTGTTTAAACCATTGACTGTAACACACAGCTGATTGTTTACGTGTGTATTTCTCCTCGCCGATCACAGCCTTCTCTGAAACAAAGCTTGATTGAGTTCTTGTAATAAAGAGTCACATGTCAGTGACAGAGAAGATGAACTGCTGGATGTCTTCCAGCGTTGGTTTTGTTTATGTTGCGTTTTTCTCCTTTGTTGAATTCATTAGTTAGCGGTTAGCTGCTATCATATGACCCTATTTACATAGCGGCTATCGTCATCCGGCTGACACGGCGTCTACCAAATAGGGCACAGGTGGCTGTAGAAACGTAAACAGGATCAGGTTTAAGCTTTTCAGTACCGGTATTCGGCAAACATATTCTTTGCCAGAATGTAGCCTAATCAGATATTTAGCGCACCCGTGTAGTAAGCACGTCTATTAAATGTAGATATTTGCACGGCCTAGGTCAAGCCGTGCAATAATTTCAAGGCCGTGTTTTTTTTAAATAGGCCGTGCAAAAAGCGGTTTCGCGGTAGGCTACCTAAATCTATGTCAAGGACTAAAGTCTGTGTACATGTGGAGTTCAAACTAACCACTTGTCCACCAGCATCCGACTCTTTGACTCTTATTACAAACAAGTCTCCTCTCTCCTGCTGCAGCTTCAGCTGATTTATAAAGTCAGAGACTGAAGCTTTGTATTCAGATTTTAGATGATTTAATATAACTGGATAAAATGTTACTTTCATAGTCTGAACATGAAGCATATCTGCTCTATATGTCATGCTAATAACATCACACACACTCTCTAACTTTATATATTTTCTTTTTTCTTTCAGAGTGCATCTTAAAGGACAGAACAACGGAGGAACCAGGTGAGTCCTGATGATGTCACCCTCTGCCTGTCACGCGCTCAGGTTGACCCCACAGACCTGATACCACGCCTCCATAAAGATCAGGAAGACGAAGGTGGCCGACAGTGGAGTCTACACCTGTATTTTTCCTCATCTGATCTCATCTCATCCTCCTCAGCAGTTCACCATTGAGCTGGTTGTTGGTGAGTTTTTTTTTAAATTTATTTTTTTAATTATATTTAAAAACATTGTTAGTAAGATGACAGGTTTAAGAGTCACTGATGAACTTAAATAAGTCTCTAAATGGTGCATTCTGTTCAATAAGATGCATTGTTACACATTTTAGTTTTCCCAAGCTTGATAATGTTGATTTACTGTACAGCCCCTGCCCTGACACACCCCTTTGTCATTTGACTGCAACTCACTTGGTTCATTTTGTCTAACCCCTTTGTTGGCCCACTGCTTCTCTCTGCACTTTCTTTAAAAAACAAACAAACACATAAATTCATAATATTACATGTGTCATCCAGTAATAATAGATCCCTAGACCTTGATAAGTCAATCATCTGTCAGCATTTTCGAATGTGGCGCTGACCCGAAAAGGTGGAGCTAAACCCTGCAGTCCGTTGATTGGTTGAAAAAATCGTCACTTCCCGTGTTACGTCGGTAAACAAAACTCCGCCGTGTTTAAACCATTGACTGTAACACACAGCTGATTGTTTACGTGTGTATTTCTCCTCGCCGATCACAGCCTTCTCTGAAACAAAGCTTGATTGAGTTCTTGTAATAAAGAGTCACATGTCAGTGACAGAGAAGATGAACTGCTGGATGTCTTCCAGCGTTGGTTTTGTTTATGTTGCGTTTTTCTCCTTTGTTGAATTCATTAGTTAGCGGTTAGCTGCTATCATATGACCCTATTTACATAGCGGCTATCGTCATCCGGCTGACACGGCGTCTACCAAATAGGGCACAGGTGGCTGTAGAAACGTAAACAGGATCAGGTTTAAGCTTTTCAGTACCGGTATTCGGCAAACATATTCTTTGCCAGAATGTAGCCTAATCAGATATTTAGCGCACCCGTGTAGTAAGCACGTCTATTAAATGTAGATATTTGCACGGCCTAGGTCAAGCCGTGCAATAATTTCAAGGCCGTGTTTTTTTTAAATAGGCCGTGCAAAAAGCGGTTTCGCGGTAGGCTACCTAAATCTATGTCAAGGACTAAAGTCTGTGTACATGTGGAGTTCAAACTAACCACTTGTCCACCAGCATCCGACTCTTTGACTCTTATTACAAACAAGTCTCCTCTCTCCTGCTGCAGCTTCAGCTGATTTATAAAGTCAGAGACTGAAGCTTTGTATTCAGATTTTAGATGATTTAATATAACTGGATAAAATGTTACTTTCATAGTCTGAACATGAAGCATATCTGCTCTATATGTCATGCTAATAACATCACACACACTCTCTAACTTTATATATTTTCTTTTTTCTTTCAGAGTGCATCTTAAAGGACAGAACAACGGAGGAACCAGGTGAGTCCTGATGATGTCACCCTCTGCCTGTCACGCGCTCAGGTTGACCCCACAGACCTGATACCACGCCTCCATAAAGATCAGGAAGACGAAGGTGGCCGACAGTGGAGTCTACACCTGTATTTTTCCTCATCTGATCTCATCTCATCCTCCTCAGCAGTTCACCATTGAGCTGGTTGTTGGTGAGTTTTTTTTTAAATTTATTTTTTTAATTATATTTAAAAACATTGTTAGTAAGATGACAGGTTTAAGAGTCACTGATGAACTTAAATAAGTCTCTAAATGGTGCATTCTGTTCAATAAGATGCATTGTTACACATTTTAGTTTTCCCAAGCTTGATAATGTTGATTTACTGTACAGCCCCTGCCCTGACACACCCCTTTGTCATTTGACTGCAACTCACTTGGTTCATTTTGTCTAACCCCTTTGTTGGCCCACTGCTTCTCTCTGCACTTTCTTTAAAAAACAAACAAACACATAAATTCATAATATTACATGTGTCATCCAGTAATAATAGATCCCTAGACCTTGATAAGTCAATCATCTGTCAGCATTTTCGAATGTGGCGCTGACCCGAAAAGGTGGAGCTAAACCCTGCAGTCCGTTGATTGGTTGAAAAAATCGTCACTTCCCGTGTTACGTCGGTAAACAAAACTCCGCCGTGTTTAAACCATTGACTGTAACACACAGCTGATTGTTTACGTGTGTATTTCTCCTCGCCGATCACAGCCTTCTCTGAAACAAAGCTTGATTGAGTTCTTGTAATAAAGAGTCACATGTCAGTGACAGAGAAGATGAACTGCTGGATGTCTTCCAGCGTTGGTTTTGTTTATGTTGCGTTTTTCTCCTTTGTTGAATTCATTAGTTAGCGGTTAGCTGCTATCATATGACCCTATTTACATAGCGGCTATCGTCATCCGGCTGACACGGCGTCTACCAAATAGGGCACAGGTGGCTGTAGAAACGTAAACAGGATCAGGTTTAAGCTTTTCAGTACCGGTATTCGGCAAACATATTCTTTGCCAGAATGTAGCCTAATCAGATATTTAGCGCACCCGTGTAGTAAGCACGTCTATTAAATGTAGATATTTGCACGGCCTAGGTCAAGCCGTGCAATAATTTCAAGGCCGTGTTTTTTTTAAATAGGCCGTGCAAAAAGCGGTTTCGCGGTAGGCTACCTAAATCTATGTCAAGGACTAAAGTCTGTGTACATGTGGAGTTCAAACTAACCACTTGTCCACCAGCATCCGACTCTTTGACTCTTATTACAAACAAGTCTCCTCTCTCCTGCTGCAGCTTCAGCTGATTTATAAAGTCAGAGACTGAAGCTTTGTATTCAGATTTTAGATGATTTAATATAACTGGATAAAATGTTACTTTCATAGTCTGAACATGAAGCATATCTGCTCTATATGTCATGCTAATAACATCACACACACTCTCTAACTTTATATATTTTCTTTTTTCTTTCAGAGTGCATCTTAAAGGACAGAACAACGGAGGAACCAGGTGAGTCCTGATGATGTCACCCTCTGCCTGTCACGCGCTCAGGTTGACCCCACAGACCTGATACCACGCCTCCATAAAGATCAGGAAGACGAAGGTGGCCGACAGTGGAGTCTACACCTGTATTTTTCCTCATCTGATCTCATCTCATCCTCCTCAGCAGTTCACCATTGAGCTGGTTGTTGGTGAGTTTTTTTTTTAATTTATTTTTTTAATTATATTTAAAAACATTGTTAGTAAGATGACAGGTTTAAGAGTCACTGATGAACTTAAATAAGTCTCTAAATGGTGCATTCTGTTCAATAAGATGCATTGTTACACATTTTAGTTTTCCCAAGCTTGATAATGTTGATTTACTGTACAGCCCCTGCCCTGACACACCCCTTTGTCATTTGACTGCAACTCACTTGGTTCATTTTGTCTAACCCCTTTGTTGGCCCACTGCTTCTCTCTGCACTTTCTTTAAAAAACAAACAAACACATAAATTCATAATATTACATGTGTCATCCAGTAATAATAGATCCCTAGACCTTGATAAGTCAATCATCTGTCAGCATTTTCGAATGTGGCACTGACCCGAAAAGGTGGAGCTAAACCCTGCAGTCCGTTGATTGGTTGAAAAAATCGTCACTTCCCGTGTTACGTCGGTAAACAAAACTCCGCCGTGTTTAAACCATTGACTGTAACACACAGCTGATTGTTTACGTGTGTATTTCTCCTCGCCGATCACAGCCTTCTCTGAAACAAAGCTTGATTGAGTTCTTGTAATAAAGAGTCACATGTCAGTGACAGAGAAGATGAACTGCTGGATGTCTTCCAGCGTTGGTTTTGTTTATGTTGCGTTTTTCTCCTTTGTTGAATTCATTAGTTAGCGGTTAGCTGCTATCATATGACCCTATTTACATAGCGGCTATCGTCATCCGGCTGACACGGCGTCTACCAAATAGGGCACAGGTGGCTGTAGAAACGTAAACAGGATCAGGTTTAAGCTTTTCAGTACCGGTATTCGGCAAACATATTCTTTGCCAGAATGTAGCCTAATCAGATATTTAGCGCACCCGTGTAGTAAGCACGTCTATTAAATGTAGATATTTGCACGGCCTAGGTCAAGCCGTGCAATAATTTCAAGGCCGTGTTTTTTTTAAATAGGCCGTGCAAAAAGCGGTTTCGCGGTAGGCTACCTAAATCTATGTCAAGGACTAAAGTCTGTGTACATGTGGAGTTCAAACTAACCACTTGTCCACCAGCATCCGACTCTTTGACTCTTATTACAAACAAGTCTCCTCTCTCCTGCTGCTGCTTCAGCTGATTTATAAAGTCAGAGACTGAAGCTTTGTATTCAGATTTTAGATGATTTAATATAACTGGATAAAATGTTACTTTCATAGTCTGAACATGAAGCATATCTGCTCTATATGTCATGCTAATAACATCACACACACTCTCTAACTTTATATATTTTCTTTTTTCTTTCAGAGTGCATCTTAAAGGACAGAACAACGGAGGAACCAGGTGAGTCCTGATGATGTCACCCTCTGCCTGTCACGCGCTCAGGTTGACCCCACAGACCTGATACCACGCCTCCATAAAGATCAGGAAGACGAAGGTGGCCGACAGTGGAGTCTACACCTGTATTTTTCCTCATCTGATCTCATCTCATCCTCCTCAGCAGTTCACCATTGAGCTGGTTGTTGGTGAGTTTTTTTTTTAATTTATTTTTTTAATTATATTTAAAAACATTGTTAGTAAGATGACAGGTTTAAGAGTCACTGATGAACTTAAATAAGTCTCTAAATGGTGCATTCTGTTCAATAAGATGCATTGTTACACATTTTAGTTTTCCCAAGCTTGATAATGTTGATTTACTGTACAGCCCCTGCCCTGACACACCCCTTTGTCATTTGACTGCAACTCACTTGGTTCATTTTGTCTAACCCCTTTGTTGGCCCACTGCTTCTCTCTGCACTTTCTTTAAAAAACAAACAAACACATAAATTCATAATATTACATGTGTCATCCAGTAATAATAGATCCCTAGACCTTGATAAGTCAATCATCTGTCAGCATTTTCGAATGTGGCGCTGACCCGAAAAGGTGGAGCTAAACCCTGCAGTCCGTTGATTGGTTGAAAAAATCGTCACTTCCCGTGTTACGTCGGTAAACAAAACTCCGCCGTGTTTAAACCATTGACTGTAACACACAGCTGATTGTTTACGTGTGTATTTCTCCTCGCCGATCACAGCCTTCTCTGAAACAAAGCTTGATTGAGTTCTTGTAATAAAGAGTCACATGTCAGTGACAGAGAAGATGAACTGCTGGATGTCTTCCAGCGTTGGTTTTGTTTATGTTGCGTTTTTCTCCTTTGTTGAATTCATTAGTTAGCGGTTAGCTGCTATCATATGACCCTATTTACATAGCGGCTATCGTCATCCGGCTGACACGGCGTCTACCAAATAGGGCACAGGTGGCTGTAGAAACGTAAACAGGATCAGGTTTAAGCTTTTCAGTACCGGTATTCGGCAAACATATTCTTTGCCAGAATGTAGCCTAATCAGATATTTAGCGCACCCGTGTAGTAAGCACGTCTATTAAATGTAGATATTTGCACGGCCTAGGTCAAGCCGTGCAATAATTTCAAGGCCGTGTTTTTTTTAAATAGGCCGTGCAAAAAGCGGTTTCGCGGTAGGCTACCTAAATCTATGTCAAGGACTAAAGTCTGTGTACATGTGGAGTTCAAACTAACCACTTGTCCACCAGCATCCGACTCTTTGACTCTTATTACAAACAAGTCTCCTCTCTCCTGCTGCAGCTTCAGCTGATTTATAAAGTCAGAGACTGAAGCTTTGTATTCAGATTTTAGATGATTTAATATAACTGGATAAAATGTTACTTTCATAGTCTGAACATGAAGCATATCTGCTCTATATGTCATGCTAATAACATCACACACACTCTCTAACTTTATATATTTTCTTTTTTCTTTCAGAGTGCATCTTAAAGGACAGAACAACGGAGGAACCAGGTGAGTCCTGATGATGTCACCCTCTGCCTGTCACGCGCTCAGGTTGACCCCACAGACCTGATACCACGCCTCCATAAAGATCAGGAAGACGAAGGTGGCCGACAGTGGAGTCTACACCTGTATTTTTCCTCATCTGATCTCATCTCATCCTCCTCAGCAGTTCACCATTGAGCTGGTTGTTGGTGAGTTTTTTTTTAAATTTATTTTTTTAATTATATTTAAAAACATTGTTAGTAAGATGACAGGTTTAAGAGTCACTGATGAACTTAAATAAGTCTCTAAATGGTGCATTCTGTTCAATAAGATGCATTGTTACACATTTTAGTTTTCCCAAGCTTGATAATGTTGATTTACTGTACAGCCCCTGCCCTGACACACCCCTTTGTCATTTGACTGCAACTCACTTGGTTCATTTTGTCTAACCCCTTTGTTGGCCCACTGCTTCTCTCTGCACTTTCTTTAAAAAACAAACAAACACATAAATTCATAATATTACATGTGTCATCCAGTAATAATAGATCCCTAGACCTTGATAAGTCAATCATCTGTCAGCATTTTCGAATGTGGCGCTGACCCGAAAAGGTGGAGCTAAACCCTGCAGTCCGTTGATTGGTTGAAAAAATCGTCACTTCCCGTGTTACGTCGGTAAACAAAACTCCGCCGTGTTTAAACCATTGACTGTAACACACAGCTGATTGTTTACGTGTGTATTTCTCCTCGCCGATCACAGCCTTCTCTGAAACAAAGCTTGATTGAGTTCTTGTAATAAAGAGTCACATGTCAGTGACAGAGAAGATGAACTGCTGGATGTCTTCCAGCGTTGGTTTTGTTTATGTTGCGTTTTTCTCCTTTGTTGAATTCATTAGTTAGCGGTTAGCTGCTATCATATGACCCTATTTACATAGCGGCTATCGTCATCCGGCTGACACGGCGTCTACCAAATAGGGCACAGGTGGCTGTAGAAACGTAAACAGGATCAGGTTTAAGCTTTTCAGTACCGGTATTCGGCAAACATATTCTTTGCCAGAATGTAGCCTAATCAGATATTTAGCGCACCCGTGTAGTAAGCACGTCTATTAAATGTAGATATTTGCACGGCCTAGGTCAAGCCGTGCAATAATTTCAAGGCCGTGTTTTTTTTAAATAGGCCGTGCAAAAAGCGGTTTCGCGGTAGGCTACCTAAATCTATGTCAAGGACTAAAGTCTGTGTACATGTGGAGTTCAAACTAACCACTTGTCCACCAGCATCCGACTCTTTGACTCTTATTACAAACAAGTCTCCTCTCTCCTGCTGCAGCTTCAGCTGATTTATAAAGTCAGAGACTGAAGCTTTGTATTCAGATTTTAGATGATTTAATATAACTGGATAAAATGTTACTTTCATAGTCTGAACATGAAGCATATCTGCTCTATATGTCATGCTAATAACATCACACACACTCTCTAACTTTATATATTTTCTTTTTTCTTTCAGAGTGCATCTTAAAGGACAGAACAACGGAGGAACCAGGTGAGTCCTGATGATGTCACCCTCTGCCTGTCACGCGCTCAGGTTGACCCCACAGACCTGATACCACGCCTCCATAAAGATCAGGAAGACGAAGGTGGCCGACAGTGGAGTCTACACCTGTATTTTTCCTCATCTGATCTCATCTCATCCTCCTCAGCAGTTCACCATTGAGCTGGTTGTTGGTGAGTTTTTTTTTTAATTTATTTTTTTAATTATATTTAAAAACATTGTTAGTAAGATGACAGGTTTAAGAGTCACTGATGAACTTAAATAAGTCTCTAAATGGTGCATTCTGTTCAATAAGATGCATTGTTACACATTTTAGTTTTCCCAAGCTTGATAATGTTGATTTACTGTACAGCCCCTGCCCTGACACACCCCTTTGTCATTTGACTGCAACTCACTTGGTTCATTTTGTCTAACCCCTTTGTTGGCCCACTGCTTCTCTCTGCACTTTCTTTAAAAAACAAACAAACACATAAATTCATAATATTACATGTGTCATCCAGTAATAATAGATCCCTAGACCTTGATAAGTCAATCATCTGTCAGCATTTTCGAATGTGGCACTGACCCGAAAAGGTGGAGCTAAACCCTGCAGTCCGTTGATTGGTTGAAAAAATCGTCACTTCCCGTGTTACGTCGGTAAACAAAACTCCGCCGTGTTTAAACCATTGACTGTAACACACAGCTGATTGTTTACGTGTGTATTTCTCCTCGCCGATCACAGCCTTCTCTGAAACAAAGCTTGATTGAGTTCTTGTAATAAAGAGTCACATGTCAGTGACAGAGAAGATGAACTGCTGGATGTCTTCCAGCGTTGGTTTTGTTTATGTTGCGTTTTTCTCCTTTGTTGAATTCATTAGTTAGCGGTTAGCTGCTATCATATGACCCTATTTACATAGCGGCTATCGTCATCCGGCTGACACGGCGTCTACCAAATAGGGCACAGGTGGCTGTAGAAACGTAAACAGGATCAGGTTTAAGCTTTTCAGTACCGGTATTCGGCAAACATATTCTTTGCCAGAATGTAGCCTAATCAGATATTTAGCGCACCCGTGTAGTAAGCACGTCTATTAAATGTAGATATTTGCACGGCCTAGGTCAAGCCGTGCAATAATTTCAAGGCCGTGTTTTTTTTAAATAGGCCGTGCAAAAAGCGGTTTCGCGGTAGGCTACCTAAATCTATGTCAAGGACTAAAGTCTGTGTACATGTGGAGTTCAAACTAACCACTTGTCCACCAGCATCCGACTCTTTGACTCTTATTACAAACAAGTCTCCTCTCTCCTGCTGCTGCTTCAGCTGATTTATAAAGTCAGAGACTGAAGCTTTGTATTCAGATTTTAGATGATTTAATATAACTGGATAAAATGTTACTTTCATAGTCTGAACATGAAGCATATCTGCTCTATATGTCATGCTAATAACATCACACACACTCTCTAACTTTATATATTTTCTTTTTTCTTTCAGAGTGCATCTTAAAGGACAGAACAACGGAGGAACCAGGTGAGTCCTGATGATGTCACCCTCTGCCTGTCACGCGCTCAGGTTGACCCCACAGACCTGATACCACGCCTCCATAAAGATCAGGAAGACGAAGGTGGCCGACAGTGGAGTCTACACCTGTATTTTTCCTCATCTGATCTCATCTCATCCTCCTCAGCAGTTCACCATTGAGCTGGTTGTTGGTGAGTTTTTTTTTTAATTTATTTTTTTAATTATATTTAAAAACATTGTTAGTAAGATGACAGGTTTAAGAGTCACTGATGAACTTAAATAAGTCTCTAAATGGTGCATTCTGTTCAATAAGATGCATTGTTACACATTTTAGTTTTCCCAAGCTTGATAATGTTGATTTACTGTACAGCCCCTGCCCTGACACACCCCTTTGTCATTTGACTGCAACTCACTTGGTTCATTTTGTCTAACCCCTTTGTTGGCCCACTGCTTCTCTCTGCACTTTCTTTAAAAAACAAACAAACACATAAATTCATAATATTACATGTGTCATCCAGTAATAATAGATCCCTAGACCTTGATAAGTCAATCATCTGTCAGCATTTTCGAATGTGGCGCTGACCCGAAAAGGTGGAGCTAAACCCTGCAGTTCGTTGATTGGTTGAAAAAATCGTCACTTCCCGTGTTACGTCGGTAAACAAAACTCCGCCGTGTTTAAACCATTGACTGTAACACACAGCTGATTGTTTACGTGTGTATTTCTCCTCGCCGATCACAGCCTTCTCTGAAACAAAGCTTGATTGAGTTCTTGTAATAAAGAGTCACATGTCAGTGACAGAGAAGATGAACTGCTGGATGTCTTCCAGCGTTGGTTTTGTTTATGTTGCGTTTTTCTCCTTTGTTGAATTCATTAGTTAGCGGTTAGCTGCTATCATATGACCCTATTTACATAGCGGCTATCGTCATCCGGCTGACACGGCGTCTACCAAATAGGGCACAGGTGGCTGTAGAAACGTAAACAGGATCAGGTTTAAGCTTTTCAGTACCGGTATTCGGCAAACATATTCTTTGCCAGAATGTAGCCTAATCAGATATTTAGCGCACCCGTGTAGTAAGCACGTCTATTAAATGTAGATATTTGCACGGCCTAGGTCAAGCCGTGCAATAATTTCAAGGCCGTGTTTTTTTTAAATAGGCCGTGCAAAAAGCGGTTTCGCGGTAGGCTACCTAAATCTATGTCAAGGACTAAAGTCTGTGTACATGTGGAGTTCAAACTAACCACTTGTCCACCAGCATCCGACTCTTTGACTCTTATTACAAACAAGTCTCCTCTCTCCTGCTGCAGCTTCAGCTGATTTATAAAGTCAGAGACTGAAGCTTTGTATTCAGATTTTAGATGATTTAATATAACTGGATAAAATGTTACTTTCATAGTCTGAACATGAAGCATATCTGCTCTATATGTCATGCTAATAACATCACACACACTCTCTAACTTTATATATTTTCTTTTTTCTTTCAGAGTGCATCTTAAAGGACAGAACAACGGAGGAACCAGGTGAGTCCTGATGATGTCACCCTCTGCCTGTCACGCGCTCAGGTTGACCCCACAGACCTGATACCACGCCTCCATAAAGATCAGGAAGACGAAGGTGGCCGACAGTGGAGTCTACACCTGTATTTTTCCCCATCTGATCTCATCTCATCCTCCTCAGCAGTTCACCATTGAGCTGGTTGTTGGTGAGTTTTTTTTTAAATTAATTTTTTTAATTATATTTAAAAACATTGTTAGTAAGATGACAGGTTTAAGAGTCACTGATGAACTTAAATAAGTCTCTAAATGGTGCATTCTGTTCAATAAGATGCATTGTTACACATTTTAGTTTTCCCAAGCTTGATAATGTTGATTTACTGTACAGCCCCTGCCCTGACACACCCCTTTGTCATTTGACTGCAACTCACTTGGTTCATTTTGTCTAACCCCTTTGTTGGCCCACTGCTTCTCTCTGCACTTTCTTTAAAAAACAAACAAACACATAAATTCATAATATTACATGTGTCATCCAGTAATAATAGATCCCTAGACCTTGATAAGTCAATCATCTGTCAGCATTTTCGAATGTGGCGCTGACCCGAAAAGGTGGAGCTAAACCCTGCAGTCCGTTGATTGGTTGAAAAAATCGTCACTTCCCGTGTTACGTCGGTAAACAAAACTCCGCCGTGTTTAAACCATTGACTGTAACACACAGCTGATTGTTTACGTGTGTATTTCTCCTCGCCGATCACAGCCTTCTCTGAAACAAAGCTTGATTGAGTTCTTGTAATAAAGAGTCACATGTCAGTGACAGAGAAGATGAACTGCTGGATGTCTTCCAGCGTTGGTTTTGTTTATGTTGCGTTTTTCTCCTTTGTTGAATTCATTAGTTAGCGGTTAGCTGCTATCATATGACCCTATTTACATAGCGGCTATCGTCATCCGGCTGACACGGCGTCTACCAAATAGGGCACAGGTGGCTGTAGAAACGTAAACAGGATCAGGTTTAAGCTTTTCAGTACCGGTATTCGGCAAACATATTCTTTGCCAGAATGTAGCCTTATCAGATATTTAGCGCACCCGTGTAGTAAGCACGTCTATTAAATGTAGATATTTGCACGGCCTAGGTCAAGCCGTGCAATAATTTCAAGGCCGTGTTTTTTTTAAATAGGCCGTGCAAAAAGCGGTTTCGCGGTAGGCTACCTAAATCTATGTCAAGGACTAAAGTCTGTGTACATGTGGAGTTCAAACTAACCACTTGTCCACCAGCATCCGACTCTTTGACTCTTATTACAAACAAGTCTCCTCTCTCCTGCTGCAGCTTCAGCTGATTTATAAAGTCAGAGACTGAAGCTTTGTATTCAGATTTTAGATGATTTAATATAACTGGATAAAATGTTACTTTCATAGTCTGAACATGAAGCATATCTGCTCTATATGTCATGCTAATAACATCACACACACTCTCTAACTTTATATATTTTCTTTTTTCTTTCAGAGTGCATCTTAAAGGACAGAACAACGGAGGAACCAGGTGAGTCCTGATGATGTCACCCTCTGCCTGTCACGCGCTCAGGTTGACCCCACAGACCTGATACCACGCCTCCATAAAGATCAGGAAGACGAAGGTGGCCGACAGTGGAGTCTACACCTGTATTTTTCCTCATCTGATCTCATCTCATCCTCCTCAGCAGTTCACCATTGAGCTGGTTGTTGGTGAGTTTTTTTTTTAATTTATTTTTTTAATTATATTTAAAAACATTGTTAGTAAGATGACAGGTTTAAGAGTCACTGATGAACTTAAATAAGTCTCTAAATGGTGCATTCTGTTCAATAAGATGCATTGTTACACATTTTAGTTTTCCCAAGCTTGATAATGTTGATTTACTGTACAGCCCCTGCCCTGACACACCCCTTTGTCATTTGACTGCAACTCACTTGGTTCATGTTGTCTAACCCCTTTGTTGGCCCACTGCTTCTCTCTGCACTTTCTTTAAAAAACAAACAAACACATAAATTCATAATATTACATGTGTCATCCAGTAATAATAGATCCCTAGACCTTGATAAGTCAATCATCTGTCAGCATTTTCGAATGTGGCGCTGACCCGAAAAGGTGGAGCTAAACCCTGCAGTCCGTTGATTGGTTGAAAAAATCGTCACTTCCCGTGTTACGTCGGTAAACAAAACTCCGCCGTGTTTAAACCATTGACTGTAACACACAGCTGATTGTTTACGTGTGTATTTCTCCTCGCCGATCACAGCCTTCTCTGAAACAAAGCTTGATTGAGTTCTTGTAATAAAGAGTCACATGTCAGTGACAGAGAAGATGAACTGCTGGATGTCTTCCAGCGTTGGTTTTGTTTATGTTGCGTTTTTCTCCTTTGTTGAATTCATTAGTTAGCGGTTAGCTGCTATCATATGACCCTATTTACATAGCGGCTATCGTCATCCGGCTGACACGGCGTCTACCAAATAGGGCACAGGTGGCTGTAGAAACGTAAACAGGATCAGGTTTAAGCTTTTCAGTACCGGTATTCGGCAAACATATTCTTTGCCAGAATGTAGCCTAATCAGATATTTAGCGCACCCGTGTAGTAAGCACGTCTATTAAATGTAGATATTTGCACGGCCTAGGTCAAGCCGTGCAATAATTTCAAGGCCGTGTTTTTTTTAAATAGGCCGTGCAAAAAGCGGTTTCGCGGTAGGCTACCTAAATCTATGTCAAGGACTAAAGTCTGTGTACATGTGGAGTTCAAACTAACCACTTGTCCACCAGCATCCGACTCTTTGACTCTTATTACAAACAAGTCTCCTCTCTCCTGCTGCAGCTTCAGCTGATTTATAAAGTCAGAGACTGAAGCTTTGTATTCAGATTTTAGATGATTTAATATAACTGGATAAAATGTTACTTTCATAGTCTGAACATGAAGCATATCTGCTCTATATGTCATGCTAATAACATCACACACACTCTCTAACTTTATATATTTTCTTTTTTCTTTCAGAGTGCATCTTAAAGGACAGAACAACGGAGGAACCAGGTGAGTCCTGATGATGTCACCCTCTGCCTGTCACGCGCTCAGGTTGACCCCACAGACCTGATACCACGCCTCCATAAAGATCAGGAAGACGAAGGTGGCCGACAGTGGAGTCTACACCTGTATTTTTCCTCATCTGATCTCATCTCATCCTCCTCAGCAGTTCACCATTGAGCTGGTTGTTGGTGAGTTTTTTTTTAAATTTATTTTTTTAATTATATTTAAAAACATTGTTAGTAAGATGACAGGTTTAAGAGTCACTGATGAACTTAAATAAGTCTCTAAATGGTGCATTCTGTTCAATAAGATGCATTGTTACACATTTTAGTTTTCCCAAGCTTGATAATGTTGATTTACTGTACAGCCCCTGCCCTGACACACCCCTTTGTCATTTGACTGCAACTCACTTGGTTCATTTTGTCTAACCCCTTTGTTGGCCCACTGCTTCTCTCTGCACTTTCTTTAAAAAACAAACAAACACATAAATTCATAATATTACATGTGTCATCCAGTAATAATAGATCCCTAGACCTTGATAAGTCAATCATCTGTCAGCATTTTCGAATGTGGCGCTGACCCGAAAAGGTGGAGCTAAACCCTGCAGTCCGTTGATTGGTTGAAAAAATCGTCACTTCCCGTGTTACGTCGGTAAACAAAACTCCGCCGTGTTTAAACCATTGACTGTAACACACAGCTGATTGTTTACGTGTGTATTTCTCCTCGCCGATCACAGCCTTCTCTGAAACAAAGCTTGATTGAGTTCTTGTAATAAAGAGTCACATGTCAGTGACAGAGAAGATGAACTGCTGGATGTCTTCCAGCGTTGGTTTTGTTTATGTTGCGTTTTTCTCCTTTGTTGAATTCATTAGTTAGCGGTTAGCTGCTATCATATGACCCTATTTACATAGCGGCTATCGTCATCCGGCTGACACGGCGTCTACCAAATAGGGCACAGGTGGCTGTAGAAACGTAAACAGGATCAGGTTTAAGCTTTTCAGTACCGGTATTCGGCAAACATATTCTTTGCCAGAATGTAGCCTAATCAGATATTTAGCGCACCCGTGTAGTAAGCACGTCTATTAAATGTAGATATTTGCACGGCCTAGGTCAAGCCGTGCAATAATTTCAAGGCCGTGTTTTTTTTAAATAGGCCGTGCAAAAAGCGGTTTCGCGGTAGGCTACCTAAATCTATGTCAAGGACTAAAGTCTGTGTACATGTGGAGTTCAAACTAACCACTTGTCCACCAGCATCCGACTCTTTGACTCTTATTACAAACAAGTCTCCTCTCTCCTGCTGCAGCTTCAGCTGATTTATAAAGTCAGAGACTGAAGCTTTGTATTCAGATTTTAGATGATTTAATATAACTGGATAAAATGTTACTTTCATAGTCTGAACATGAAGCATATCTGCTCTATATGTCATGCTAATAACATCACACACACTCTCTAACTTTATATATTTTCTTTTTTCTTTCAGAGTGCATCTTAAAGGACAGAACAACGGAGGAACCAGGTGAGTCCTGATGATGTCACCCTCTGCCTGTCACGCGCTCAGGTTGACCCCACAGACCTGATACCACGCCTCCATAAAGATCAGGAAGACGAAGGTGGCCGACAGTGGAGTCTACACCTGTATTTTTCCCCATCTGATCTCATCTCATCCTCCTCAGCAGTTCACCATTGAGCTGGTTGTTGGTGAGTTTTTTTTTAAATTTATTTTTTTAATTATATTTAAAAACATTGTTAGTAAGATGACAGGTTTAAGAGTCACTGATGAACTTAAATAAGTCTCTAAATGGTGCATTCTGTTCAATAAGATGCATTGTTACACATTTTAGTTTTCCCAAGCTTGATAATGTTGATTTACTGTACAGCCCCTGCCCTGACACACCCCTTTGTCATTTGACTGCAACTCACTTGGTTCATTTTGTCTAACCCCTTTGTTGGCCCACTGCTTCTCTCTGCACTTTCTTTAAAAAACAAACAAACACATAAATTCATAATATTACATGTGTCATCCAGTAATAATAGATCCCTAGACCTTGATAAGTCAATCATCTGTCAGCATTTTCGAATGTGGCGCTGACCCGAAAAGGTGGAGCTAAACCCTGCAGTCCGTTGATTGGTTGAAAAAATCGTCACTTCCCGTGTTACGTCGGTAAACAAAACTCCGCCGTGTTTAAACCATTGACTGTAACACACAGCTGATTGTTTACGTGTGTATTTCTCCTCGCCGATCACAGCCTTCTCTGAAACAAAGCTTGATTGAGTTCTTGTAATAAAGAGTCACATGTCAGTGACAGAGAAGATGAACTGCTGGATGTCTTCCAGCGTTGGTTTTGTTTATGTTGCGTTTTTCTCCTTTGTTGAATTCATTAGTTAGCGGTTAGCTGCTATCATATGACCCTATTTACATAGCGGCTATCGTCATCCGGCTGACACGGCGTCTACCAAATAGGGCACAGGTGGCTGTAGAAACGTAAACAGGATCAGGTTTAAGCTTTTCAGTACCGGTATTCGGCAAACATATTCTTTGCCAGAATGTAGCCTAATCAGATATTTAGCGCACCCGTGTAGTAAGCACGTCTATTAAATGTAGATATTTGCACGGCCTAGGTCAAGCCGTGCAATAATTTCAAGGCCGTGTTTTTTTTAAATAGGCCGTGCAAAAAGCGGTTTCGCGGTAGGCTACCTAAATCTATGTCAAGGACTAAAGTCTGTGTACATGTGGAGTTCAAACTAACCACTTGTCCACCAGCATCCGACTCTTTGACTCTTATTACAAACAAGTCTCCTCTCTCCTGCTGCAGCTTCAGCTGATTTATAAAGTCAGAGACTGAAGCTTTGTATTCAGATTTTAGATGATTTAATATAACTGGATAAAATGTTACTTTCATAGTCTGAACATGAAGCATATCTGCTCTATATGTCATGCTAATAACATCACACACACTCTCTAACTTTATATATTTTCTTTTTTCTTTCAGAGTGCATCTTAAAGGACAGAACAACGGAGGAACCAGGTGAGTCCTGATGATGTCACCCTCTGCCTGTCACGCGCTCAGGTTGACCCCACAGACCTGATACCACGCCTCCATAAAGATCAGGAAGACGAAGGTGGCCGACAGTGGAGTCTACACCTGTATTTTTCCTCATCTGATCTCATCTCATCCTCCTCAGCAGTTCACCATTGAGCTGGTTGTTGGTGAGTTTTTTTTTTTAATTTATTTTTTTAATTATATTTAAAAACATTGTTAGTAAGATGACAGGTTTAAGAGTCACTGATGAACTTAAATAAGTCTCTAAATGGTGCATTCTGTTCAATAAGATGCATTGTTACACATTTTAGTTTTCCCAAGCTTGATAATGTTGATTTACTGTACAGCCCCTGCCCTGACACACCCCTTTGTCATTTGACTGCAACTCACTTGGTTCATGTTGTCTAACCCCTTTGTTGGCCCACTGCTTCTCTCTGCACTTTCTTTAAAAAACAAACAAACACATAAATTCATAATATTACATGTGTCATCCAGTAATAATAGATCCCTAGACCTTGATAAGTCAATCATCTGTCAGCATTTTCGAATGTGGCGCTGACCCGAAAAGGTGGAGCTAAACCCTGCAGTCCGTTGATTGGTTGAAAAAATCGTCACTTCCCGTGTTACGTCGGTAAACAAAACTCCGCCGTGTTTAAACCATTGACTGTAACACACAGCTGATTGTTTACGTGTGTATTTCTCCTCGCCGATCACAGCCTTCTCTGAAACAAAGCTTGATTGAGTTCTTGTAATAAAGAGTCACATGTCAGTGACAGAGAAGATGAACTGCTGGATGTCTTCCAGCGTTGGTTTTGTTTATGTTGCGTTTTTCTCCTTTGTTGAATTCATTAGTTAGCGGTTAGCTGCTATCATATGACCCTATTTACATAGCGGCTATCGTCATCCGGCTGACACGGCGTCTACCAAATAGGGCACAGGTGGCTGTAGAAACGTAAACAGGATCAGGTTTAAGCTTTTCAGTACCGGTATTCGGCAAACATATTCTTTGCCAGAATGTAGCCTAATCAGATATTTAGCGCACCCGTGTAGTAAGCACGTCTATTAAATGTAGATATTTGCACGGCCTAGGTCAAGCCGTGCAATAATTTCAAGGCCGTGTTTTTTTTAAATAGGCCGTGCAAAAAGCGGTTTCGCGGTAGGCTACCTAAATCTATGTCAAGGACTAAAGTCTGTGTACATGTGGAGTTCAAACTAACCACTTGTCCACCAGCATCCGACTCTTTGACTCTTATTACAAACAAGTCTCCTCTCTCCTGCTGCAGCTTCAGCTGATTTATAAAGTCAGAGACTGAAGCTTTGTATTCAGATTTTAGATGATTTAATATAACTGGATAAAATTTTACTTTCATAGTCTGAACATGAAGCATATCTGCTCTATATGTCATGCTAATAACATCACACACACTCTCTAACTTTATATATTTTCTTTTTTCTTTCAGAGTGCATCTTAAAGGACAGAACAACGGAGGAACCAGGTGAGTCCTGATGATGTCACCCTCTGCCTGTCACGCGCTCAGGTTGACCCCACAGACCTGATACCACGCCTCCATAAAGATCAGGAAGACGAAGGTGGCCGACAGTGGAGTCTACACCTGTATTTTTCCTCATCTGATCTCATCTCATCCTCCTCAGCAGTTCACCATTGAGCTGGTTGTTGGTGAGTTTTTTTTTAAATTTATTTTTTTAATTATATTTAAAAACATTGTTAGTAAGATGACAGGTTTAAGAGTCACTGATGAACTTAAATAAGTCTCTAAATGGTGCATTCTGTTCAATAAGATGCATTGTTACACATTTTAGTTTTCCCAAGCTTGATAATGTTGATTTACTGTACAGCCCCTGCCCTGACACACCCCTTTGTCATTTGACTGCAACTCACTTGGTTCATTTTGTCTAACCCCTTTGTTGGCCCACTGCTTCTCTCTGCACTTTCTTTAAAAAACAAACAAACACATAAATTCATAATATTACATGTGTCATCCAGTAATAATAGATCCCTAGACCTTGATAAGTCAATCATCTGTCAGCATTTTCGAATGTGGCGCTGACCCGAAAAGGTGGAGCTAAACCCTGCAGTCCGTTGATTGGTTGAAAAAATCGTCACTTCCCGTGTTACGTCGGTAAACAAAACTCCGCCGTGTTTAAACCATTGACTGTAACACACAGCTGATTGTTTACGTGTGTATTTCTCCTCGCCGATCACAGCCTTCTCTGAAACAAAGCTTGATTGAGTTCTTGTAATAAAGAGTCACATGTCAGTGACAGAGAAGATGAACTGCTGGATGTCTTCCAGCGTTGGTTTTGTTTATGTTGCGTTTTTCTCCTTTGTTGAATTCATTAGTTAGCGGTTAGCTGCTATCATATGACCCTATTTACATAGCGGCTATCGTCATCCGGCTGACACGGCGTCTACCAAATAGGGCACAGGTGGCTGTAGAAACGTAAACAGGATCAGGTTTAAGCTTTTCAGTACCGGTATTCGGCAAACATATTCTTTGCCAGAATGTAGCCTAATCAGATATTTAGCGCACCCGTGTAGTAAGCACGTCTATTAAATGTAGATATTTGCACGGCCTAGGTCAAGCCGTGCAATAATTTCAAGGCCGTGTTTTTTTTAAATAGGCCGTGCAAAAAGCGGTTTCGCGGTAGGCTACCTAAATCTATGTCAAGGACTAAAGTCTGTGTACATGTGGAGTTCAAACTAACCACTTGTCCACCAGCATCCGACTCTTTGACTCTTATTACAAACAAGTCTCCTCTCTCCTGCTGCAGCTTCAGCTGATTTATAAAGTCAGAGACTGAAGCTTTGTATTCAGATTTTAGATGATTTAATATAACTGGATAAAATGTTACTTTCATAGTCTGAACATGAAGCATATCTGCTCTATATGTCATGCTAATAACATCACACACACTCTCTAACTTTATATATTTTCTTTTTTCTTTCAGAGTGCATCTTAAAGGACAGAACAACGGAGGAACCAGGTGAGTCCTGATGATGTCACCCTCTGCCTGTCACACGCTCAGGTTGACCCCACAGACCTGATACCACGCCTCCATAAAGATCAGGAAGACGAAGGTGGCCGACAGTGGAGTCTACACCTGTATTTTTCCCCATCTGATCTCATCTCATCCTCCTCAGCAGTTCACCATTGAGCTGGTTGTTGGTGAGTTTTTTTTTAAATTTATTTTTTTAATTATATTTAAAAACATTGTTAGTAAGATGACAGGTTTAAGAGTCACTGATGAACTTAAATAAGTCTCTAAATGGTGCATTCTGTTCAATAAGATGCATTGTTACACATTTTAGTTTTCCCAAGCTTGATAATGTTGATTTACTGTACAGCCCCTGCCCTGACACACCCCTTTGTCATTTGACTGCAACTCACTTGGTTCATTTTGTCTAACCCCTTTGTTGGCCCACTGCTTCTCTCTGCACTTTCTTTAAAAAACAAACAAACACATAAATTCATAATATTACATGTGTCATCCAGTAATAATAGATCCCTAGACCTTGATAAGTCAATCATCTGTCAGCATTTTCGAATGTGGCGCTGACCCGAAAAGGTGGAGCTAAACCCTGCAGTCCGTTGATTGGTTGAAAAAATCGTCACTTCCCGTGTTACGTCGGTAAACAAAACTCCGCCGTGTTTAAACCATTGACTGTAACACACAGCTGATTGTTTACGTGTGTATTTCTCCTCGCCGATCACAGCCTTCTCTGAAACAAAGCTTGATTGAGTTCTTGTAATAAAGAGTCACATGTCAGTGACAGAGAAGATGAACTGCTGGATGTCTTCCAGCGTTGGTTTTGTTTATGTTGCGTTTTTCTCCTTTGTTGAATTCATTAGTTAGCGGTTAGCTGCTATCATATGACCCTATTTACATAGCGGCTATCGTCATCCGGCTGACACGGCGTCTACCAAATAGGGCACAGGTGGCTGTAGAAACGTAAACAGGATCAGGTTTAAGCTTTTCAGTACCGGTATTCGGCAAACATATTCTTTGCCAGAATGTAGCCTAATCAGATATTTAGCGCACCCGTGTAGTAAGCACGTCTATTAAATGTAGATATTTGCACGGCCTAGGTCAAGCCGTGCAATAATTTCAAGGCCGTGTTTTTTTTAAATAGGCCGTGCAAAAAGCGGTTTCGCGGTAGGCTACCTAAATCTATGTCAAGGACTAAAGTCTGTGTACATGTGGAGTTCAAACTAACCACTTGTCCACCAGCATCCGACTCTTTGACTCTTATTACAAACAAGTCTCCTCTCTCCTGCTGCAGCTTCAGCTGATTTATAAAGTCAGAGACTGAAGCTTTGTATTCAGATTTTAGATGATTTAATATAACTGGATAAAATGTTACTTTCATAGTCTGAACATGAAGCATATCTGCTCTATATGTCATGCTAATAACATCACACACACTCTCTAACTTTATATATTTTCTTTTTTCTTTCAGAGTGCATCTTAAAGGACAGAACAACGGAGGAACCAGGTGAGTCCTGATGATGTCACCCTCTGCCTGTCACGCGCTCAGGTTGACCCCACAGACCTGATACCACGCCTCCATAAAGATCAGGAAGACGAAGGTGGCCGACAGTGGAGTCTACACCTGTATTTTTCCTCATCTGATCTCATCTCATCCTCCTCAGCAGTTCACCATTGAGCTGGTTGTTGGTGAGTTTTTTTTTTAATTTATTTTTTTAATTATATTTAAAAACATTGTTAGTAAGATGACAGGTTTAAGAGTCACTGATGAACTTAAATAAGTCTCTAAATGGTGCATTCTGTTCAATAAGATGCATTGTTACACATTTTAGTTTTCCCAAGCTTGATAATGTTGATTTACTGTACAGCCCCTGCCCTGACACACCCCTTTGTCATTTGACTGCAACTCACTTGGTTCATGTTGTCTAACCCCTTTGTTGGCCCACTGCTTCTCTCTGCACTTTCTTTAAAAAACAAACAAACACATAAATTCATAATATTACATGTGTCATCCAGTAATAATAGATCCCTAGACCTTGATAAGTCAATCATCTGTCAGCATTTTCGAATGTGGCGCTGACCCGAAAAGGTGGAGCTAAACCCTGCAGTCCGTTGATTGGTTGAAAAAATCGTCACTTCCCGTGTTACGTCGGTAAACAAAACTCCGCCGTGTTTAAACCATTGACTGTAACACACAGCTGATTGTTTACGTGTGTATTTCTCCTCGCCGATCACAGCCTTCTCTGAAACAAAGCTTGATTGAGTTCTTGTAATAAAGAGTCACATGTCAGTGACAGAGAAGATGAACTGCTGGATGTCTTCCAGCGTTGGTTTTGTTTATGTTGCGTTTTTCTCCTTTGTTGAATTCATTAGTTAGCGGTTAGCTGCTATCATATGACCCTATTTACATAGCGGCTATCGTCATCCGGCTGACACGGCGTCTACCAAATAGGGCACAGGTGGCTGTAGAAACGTAAACAGGATCAGGTTTAAGCTTTTCAGTACCGGTATTCGGCAAACATATTCTTTGCCAGAATGTAGCCTAATCAGATATTTAGCGCACCCGTGTAGTAAGCACGTCTATTAAATGTAGATATTTGCACGGCCTAGGTCAAGCCGTGCAATAATTTCAAGGCCGTGTTTTTTTTAAATAGGCCGTGCAAAAAGCGGTTTCGCGGTAGGCTACCTAAATCTATGTCAAGGACTAAAGTCTGTGTACATGTGGAGTTCAAACTAACCACTTGTCCACCAGCATCCGACTCTTTGACTCTTATTACAAACAAGTCTCCTCTCTCCTGCTGCAGCTTCAGCTGATTTATAAAGTCAGAGACTGAAGCTTTGTATTCAGATTTTAGATGATTTAATATAACTGGATAAAATTTTACTTTCATAGTCTGAACATGAAGCATATCTGCTCTATATGTCATGCTAATAACATCACACACACTCTCTAACTTTATATATTTTCTTTTTTCTTTCAGAGTGCATCTTAAAGGACAGAACAACGGAGGAACCAGGTGAGTCCTGATGATGTCACCCTCTGCCTGTCACGCGCTCAGGTTGACCCCACAGACCTGATACCACGCCTCCATAAAGATCAGGAAGACGAAGGTGGCCGACAGTGGAGTCTACACCTGTATTTTTCCTCATCTGATCTCATCTCATCCTCCTCAGCAGTTCACCATTGAGCTGGTTGTTGGTGAGTTTTTTTTTAAATTTATTTTTTTAATTATATTTAAAAACATTGTTAGTAAGATGACAGGTTTAAGAGTCACTGATGAACTTAAATAAGTCTCTAAATGGTGCATTCTGTTCAATAAGATGCATTGTTACACATTTTAGTTTTCCCAAGCTTGATAATGTTGATTTACTGTACAGCCCCTGCCCTGACACACCCCTTTGTCATTTGACTGCAACTCACTTGGTTCATTTTGTCTAACCCCTTTGTTGGCCCACTGCTTCTCTCTGCACTTTCTTTAAAAAACAAACAAACACATAAATTCATAATATTACATGTGTCATCCAGTAATAATAGATCCCTAGACCTTGATAAGTCAATCATCTGTCAGCATTTTCGAATGTGGCGCTGACCCGAAAAGGTGGAGCTAAACCCTGCAGTCCGTTGATTGGTTGAAAAAATCGTCACTTCCCGTGTTACGTCGGTAAACAAAACTCCGCCGTGTTTAAACCATTGACTGTAACACACAGCTGATTGTTTACGTGTGTATTTCTCCTCGCCGATCACAGCCTTCTCTGAAACAAAGCTTGATTGAGTTCTTGTAATAAAGAGTCACATGTCAGTGACAGAGAAGATGAACTGCTGGATGTCTTCCAGCGTTGGTTTTGTTTATGTTGCGTTTTTCTCCTTTGTTGAATTCATTAGTTAGCGGTTAGCTGCTATCATATGACCCTATTTACATAGCGGCTATCGTCATCCGGCTGACACGGCGTCTACCAAATAGGGCACAGGTGGCTGTAGAAACGTAAACAGGATCAGGTTTAAGCTTTTCAGTACCGGTATTCGGCAAACATATTCTTTGCCAGAATGTAGCCTAATCAGATATTTAGCGCACCCGTGTAGTAAGCACGTCTATTAAATGTAGATATTTGCACGGCCTAGGTCAAGCCGTGCAATAATTTCAAGGCCGTGTTTTTTTTAAATAGGCCGTGCAAAAAGCGGTTTCGCGGTAGGCTACCTAAATCTATGTCAAGGACTAAAGTTTGTGTACATGTGGAGTTCAAACTAACCACTTGTCCACCAGCATCCGACTCTTTGACTCTTATTACAAACAAGTCTCCTCTCTCCTGCTGCAGCTTCAGCTGATATAAAGTCAGAGACTGAAGCTTTGTATTCAGATTTTAGATGATTTAATATAACTGGATAAAATTTCACTTTCATAGTCTGAACATAAAGCATATCTGCTCTATATGTCATGCTAATAACATCACACACATTCTCTAACTTTATATATTTTCTTTTTTCTTTCAGAGACATTCTTTACATTACCATATATTTTTGCCTCTCGATGTAACAGTTTTAGTTTGTTTATGCTGATTGGATGTTACGAGGCAGACACGTTCATATCATCAGGAGAAAGTAAAGACTCTGAGGGTTCATGTAGTGTGTTAGCCTTTCTTGAATCCTCGATTCAGGACGTGTGATAAATGATTTATCAGACAAAAAAAGGAGGGTGTGGCCTTCGCGGTCCATGAAGGCCACACCCTCCGTGGACCGCGAAGGCTGATCCACGCGGTCTCCTAGCAACCCTGAGAGTGTCCGTTTTTTGATTGCACCGTTTTATCAACACAACTCAACCGCAAACACCTAATTTTTATATTTATATTTGTTTTAGATTTACAATGGAGCCAGGAGATATAATTAATTTATTTATTTTGATAGTACAGTTTTTTATGATTCTGAAAAAGAGAGAGAGGGAGAATTATATGCGCCGACGTGTGCTTTATCTCCGGCTGAGTCAGCACCATGGACAGGTGAGTTTACCTTCAGATTGGTTAACATGTTTGTACTTTAGCTTTAATTTGATCATTAACTTTAAGCTTTGTTAGTTAACAACAACAACAACAAACGTAGTTTATATGGCTTATCAATCAATAAACCTTTAGTTGTATAGTGCCAATTCACAAGTGTTATCTCTAGCGCTATCTAAAGACAAAAAGCAGGTATCTCAGCTTTTCCACATTTAATCAAGTTATTGTTTATAATGAATTTCCTTCTCTGTGTTTTCCCAATAGGCTAATCCTCGTACATACTGCAGGATAAACCTGAGCATACCTGTGCTGGACAGGTTTTTCAACCAGCAGGAAGACACACGGCCTGATTTCCGGCTTAGCAGGGAGGCTCTGCAAGTGCTGCTGGGCCTTCTCTACCAGGATCGGAGACACGAATGGGGTGCTACAATTGAGACCCTGGTGTTCCTCTTCTGGCTGGCAAGTGGAACATCGCACAGGGTGGTCTCCAGAGCCTTTGGGATTCCTCGTTCCACTGTCCACCGCATCGTTCATAGGATGACTGAGGAGGTGGTGGCCATTCACCAGGTCATCCACTTCCCCACCACTCCTCAAGACCTGGAGGCAGTTTCCCGTGGGTTTGCAGGGCTGGCGAGACACAGGGCCTTCAGAGGAGCAGCTGGAGCGATAGACGGCTGCCATGTCCGCATCAAGCCACCGGGCGGCCCTGATGGTCAGTGCTATAGGAACAGAAAACTATTCCCTTCCATCATCCTGCAGGCTGTTTGTGACCATCAGGGCCGTTTCATGGACACCTATGTGGGCTGGCCTGGGTCTGTGCATGATGCACGAGTGCTCAGGCACAGCCCACTCTATAGGCGTGGACTCTACCCTCCTCCAGGGCAGTTCATCCTGGCAGACGGGGGGTACCCGTGCCTCCAACACCCACTTCCCCTCATCACTCCCTACAAACAGCCTGTACGAGGTGTGGGAGCCCAGCGCTTCAATGTCTGTCACTCCAGGGCACGCTCCATTATAGAGCATGCTTTTGGGATGATGAAGACGAGGTTCCGTGCCATCTTCCTGCAAGCGCTGGAGGTGCACCACACCTTTCTACCACATGTAAGTAATCATTTAATAGGACATTTTACAATTGTTAATAACAATAAATCAAACAGGAGGATTTATTTTTCAGGTGCTATAATCTTTTCCTTTTTTTATCATTTACTATTTCAGGTCATAACAGCATGTGCCATCCTCCACAACATCTGCCTCGGGGCAGGTGACATCGTGGCCCCAGAGGATGAGGCTGAGGAGGATGGGGCAGAGGATGAGGGGGAGGACGCTTTGGAGACAGTCAGTGGTGCTCCCTGGCGGGACCAGCTGTCTGCAGAGGTGTCTGCCCTGGAGGAGGTACCACCAGACCACCAATATTTGTGACATGGCAACCGTCAGTCGAGTCAGCCCTGCAAACCCGGTCATTAGACGATGCGGTGGACAGTGTAGAATCCCAAACACTCTGGAGACCACCACTTGCCAGCCAGAAGAGTGTCTCCATTTCCTGGTAGAAGGCCCAGCAGCATTAAAATCAGGACGTGTGTCCAGCTGTCCAGCACAGGCAGAGCCAGGTTTATCCTGTAGTATACCTTTTGTTTTTAATCAAAATAAATGTAAATAACAGATTCATGTACATAATATATTGATATTAAGATTTTAAATGACATTGATTTTACTTTTGTTTTTTTTATTTATTAATAAATCAAAGTTTAATTTATATTCTGCTGGTTGTTTTCATTATAGCTATACCAGTTCATGTTGATAATTGACACAATAGAGGTTATATTTTGGACAGTATAATACTGTGAAACATGGTTACAATAATACTCTTCATACGGATACAAGCATCATGGTTTTGATATTGTTTTCTTAATTCAATCAGAAAGTCCATTTCCCTGTAGTGCCAGACTAAGCGTGGTATTTTATACGGAAGCTCTGAGGATTGGATTAAGTGAAAGCGCAGAACTTTCATGATATGCTTACCTTGTTGTCCAGTGAGAAACTATGATCAGCGGCTCCTTGATACCTCACTGGACTTTCTGTAGATCTAGTCACATCCTTTTAGTCATTTATAATTAAAAATATTAAGACACGTCTGGTTATTTTCTGCTCTCCAATGTAGGAAGCTAGAGCATAAAAACAGCAATATAATAGAAACTGATCATATCTGAATTACATTTAAAGGATTTGAATTAAATAAAAAGTACATTAAACATAGCAAACTTAACTATGAAACAAAACAAACTGTTTTAAATCAAAAAAATTATTTTCATTATTTTTCAATTAATCGTTCTAGCAAGGAAAACATCTGCGCCATCTGATCCTTGGTCTCCTGTGCCCTCTTCTCTTCTGTCTCTCTTTGATACTTTATGTCCTCCTTAATCAACTCCATAAGCTCTTTGTGGTTGTCACTTTCTCGCTTCCTCTTTCCTCCTGTCTGGCTTCTCTCTCTCTCTGACCTCTCCTCCTCCTGGTCTCCCACTGCCGCGCTGGGCCCTGAAGTGTCCTCAGGGATGGAGGCGATTAGGACTGGGGGTGAGATTGAATGCCTCTGTCCCAACACCTCATCCATGAGGACAAACCAGTGGGTTTCCCACTCACGCCCTCGCCTGACCCTGGACACTTGCAATCCTAAGGTAGAGGAAATCAATCATGGCAGTTGACTACAACAACAATAACCGCAGTAAACACAAATGTTATCAATTTGTATGGATAGAACTAATATAAATTACATTTCAATGCATAGATTACATACTTTGTATTTCTTTTTCAGGTTGTCCCATTTCTTTTTTGCCTGCATAGGTGACACACTGCCATCCAGGCCCATTGTCTGTAAAATAGTTCTTATTACAGAGGTAACAGAAAAGAGAAATCATGTTAGCACAGGGGTGAAAACTCACACACATCCCTCTGACATTATTTATTTTAGTCATCAGTTTTCATTATTTACTGGGTGTCTTATTATTGTGGCCTTTATGATGAGGACCAATTACAGCTTTAAGTACAAGATGGTCTAATGGTGATAATACTGCCCGTTGTTTTTCTTAATTACCTCCAAGCAAAGCTGGCTGTGTGTTTTCCTCCTGTGAAAAGGTGATCTGTTTCCCCCGCAGCTGTATAAACTGAGCAGTATGCTCCTTGCTCCCTGAAATCAAACGAAAAATGTTTAAGTAAAAATAACGTTAAATTATGCTTCACTCTAACAAACGTTTGAGCCAAACGTTTAAAAACCGTTTGGCTACTGGAGTTATATTCAACTGAAAACCAGAGTTCACAACCTGTCTAAATGTTTTTAACTTGTTAAAGTTAACTCTGTTAACTGAACTAAAAACAAAGCAAAGTAAGTTAAACTAATGTTAAGAGATGCAAAGTAAAATATACTGTTATCTCAACAATCGTTAGGTCGAGTTGATAGTTTAACGTTATCTAACGTGTCCAACCTTACAGCATTAACGTTACAGCTCCCGCATCATCAGTGAGCATGAATCAACACATATCGGCTGTGTCCCATTCCAGGGGTTGCAGCCTTCGTGGGCTGCATTCTAAGACCGATTACGTCACACCGGCGCGACAAGTGCTGTCCCAATTCAGCGGCTCCTTCGAATGCAGCCGAGAAATGCAGCCTTCCTTTCCCCGATTTTGGAGGCTTCAACGGTTGGATCCTTTGCAGCCTTCCCTTCCCAAGATGCATTGCGCGCAAGGGACGTTCAACATTAATGTAAACAATGGCATCCTCAAGCCCGACCTGCGGAGCTGATCTGAATTTCACTATTAAATGCAAGTATTTGATTTTATTTCATTTAAATAGTTAAAGATATCCATGTTTAAAGAGGAAGGCAACTGTTTGTTGATTCCTGCTCACTGATGATGCGGGAGCTGTAAAGTTAATGCTGTAAAGTTAGCGATAAGTTAGGCTAAAGTTACAACTCGACCTGATGTTTGTTGAGTTAACGTTAGTTTTTTTCTTACTTTACTTTGTTTTTAGTGGAGTTAACAGACTTTGCTACGTACACAAATGATCAAGTTAAAAGCATTTCGACAGTTTGATATGACTCCAGCAGCCAAACAGAGTAAAGCATAATTTAACGTCACATTTCTTAAACATGTTTTGATTTTAGGGAGCAAACTGCTTAGATGGTCCAGCTGCAGGGGAAACATGATCATCTGTTCACAGGAGTGAAGAACACAGCCAGCTTAGCTTGGAGGTAACATTAAGGAAAACAACCATATTATCACCATTTAACCATCTTGTACTTAAGGCTATAATTAGTTCTCATCCCATGTAAAGCCCACAATAATATGGATAATATAATGGATGCAAACTAACTTTCTGTTTTTTAAATCCAAAATAGGGCATCCAAATAGATCATTTTTGAGGCCTGTGTGTTATTGTTCACCCTGGTGTAAACCTGCTTTCCCTTTTCTAGTGTTTTCTCTGTAACAGGAACTATTCTGGAGTCAACGGGCTGGAAGTGTGTCCAGTCAGTCTGTCTGTCTGTCCAGGGCCAAAAAAAAAGGGACAACCTTAAAAAGAAATACATGTCATCTGTGCATTCACTTGTGAATGTGTATAAGTTATATTCACACGAATGAATAACATTTCTGTTGCTGTTGTTGTCAACTGTCATGATTAATTTCATCTGCAAGTGTCCAGGATCAGGAGAAGGTGCGAGTTTGGCCCTGGTTTGTCCTCATGGATGAGGTGTTGGAAAAGAGGCAGTCCACCTCAACCCCTGTCCTTATCGCCTCCATCCCTGAGGACAAACCAGGGCCCAGCGAGACGGGGGACCAGGAGGAGGAGAGGTCAGGGAGAGAAAGAGAGGAGAGCCAGGCAGGAGAAAAGAGAGGGACTTCGAAAGGCAGCTGATGGACCCAATCAAAGAGGACTTGAGGTTTCAGTAGGAGGCAGCAGAGCGAGGAGCTGATGGAGAAGAAGTTCTCCCTGCTGCAATGTTTAATAGAAAAACTATATAAATAAAGAATTCAAATAGAAATGATTTATTTTGTTACATATTTGTTATGTTTGCTATGTTTAATATTATTTTAATCTATGTTTTAATTTTATCTGGACTATGAATGCATGAAAGTGATTGAACAAGAAAAGAATTGAATTGATAACTTCATTGATTAACTCATTTGGAGAAATGCAGCATGATTCACTACAGGTGCAAAACTAAATCACAAGAAAATAATCTGAGCTTCCTCGCTGTCACACACTGCTTTAATCCTCCAAGAAAATATTTAGATTGCACACTATTTACTGTACTGCCAGCTACCTAACTTAGAGAGCAGACAATAAGCAGACTTGTTTCAATATTTAAAATGATCAATAAAAGGATGTGACATAAAGCTTCAGTTCCAGTGATGAATAAGTATCAAGGAGTCGCTGCTCGTACTTTGCCTCAGGAAAACAAGGTAAGAATATCAGAAATACAAGAGCAGGTTGGAAGCATCTGAGTTTTCTCTTCTTCCAGTCCTCATAGCTTCCATACTGTATACAGTTAGCCTGGCACTATAGGGAAATGGAATTGCGAAAAATGATAACCTAATGGTAACAGTAGTGAAGCAAGGTTGTAATAATTCTCTTCATACTGTGAAGCAAGGTTGTAATAATTCCTGTCTATTGTGGAGATTATCAACATGAACTAGTATAGCTATAATAAAAACAACCAGCAGAAATGAAGTTAAACTAAACTTTGATTTATTTAACACAAAAAGGTAAAGTCTATTTCTATTATTTAAAAATCTATCGCTAATATTCTATATTTATTATATTGGGGTATTTACATTAAATTTTATTCAAAGAAAAAAACAAACCCAGGCTGTCCCTGTGCTGGACCATAGCTGGACAGCCGGACTCTCAGCCTTATTCTCACGCTGCTGGGACTTCTCCACCATGAAACAAACCAACGTATTGATCTGTCAGAAACAGTTAGTGACGCAAGTAGGAAGACCAGACCGTCTCATTTCGGAGACTGCGTGGATCAGCCTTCGCGGTCCACGGAGGGCGTGGCCTTCGTGGACCGCGAAGGCCACACCCTCCGAAGGCTGCAACCTCTGGAATGGGACACAGCCATCAGTTGAAATAAATTAGAAGAAATAAAACCCAATACTTGCATTTAAAAGTAAAATTCGTATCAGCTGCGGAGGTCTGGGTTGGGTTCACCGTGGATGCCATTGTTGATGTTTACCGTTGCGCGCAATGCATCTTGGGAAGGGAAGGCTGCAAAGAATCCAACCGTTGAAGCCTCCAAAATCGGGGAAAGGAAGGCTGCATTCGAAGGAGCCACTGAATTGGGACAGCACTTGTCGCGCAGGTGTGACGTAATCGGTCTTAAAATGCAGCCCACGAAGGCTGCAACCTCTGTAATGGGACACAGCCATTGATTGCTTACACATTTTGGGCTTTGTCATAGCGTTGACTTCTCATTGGCACAAGCTAGCTGTCAATCAAAGTTAAGGAGGCACGAGTACAGATGCAATGGTTTAATTGGCTGATTCAGATGACAGTCCGACAGGCTCGCGGCTCCTGTTCATAGAAAAACGCTGATTGGTCTGTTTGGTTGCTGGGCGTTTACTGATTGCAGAGATACCGAACATGATTGGTCCAAAGTTTGTTGTTAGCTGTTTCGGTAGATTGACAAACTAGCGTGAAATTAACCGTAGGACACGGTGGACTATTCTTTAATGAATTTGTTATTCAACTTTAGCACAAAGCAGCTGTTTTTAATCAGCGGAATGTTTTTTTAGTGAAATGAGCCTGAGTTTGTTTAAAATGTCTGGTTTTCAGTCTATAAATACATTTGAACGGCGGTTCGTCGCGAGAGCTTCTGAGATGCTATGGTTTAAAACGGTAAAGAGTTTATTTTTTATAAACCTCTTTAATCAGATATGTGATGACCAGAGGATTCACATGATTACATTTCTGATGCTGTAAAGAACCTGAATAATTTCTTATTTATTCCCTGTTCACAGTTGCATGTCGAGAGCCGACTTTCAAAATTCTTGATCAAACAAGTGACCAGGCCGTGCTGGTCACAAACAAATGAGATGACAGGTTTAAGAGTCACTGATGAACTTAAATAAGTCTCTAAATGGTGCATTCTGTTCAATAAGATGCATTGTTACACATTTTAGTTTTCCCAAGCTTGATAATGTTGATTTACTGTACAGCCCCTGCCCTGACACACCCCTTTGTCATTTGACTGCAACTCACTTGGTTCATTTTGTCTAACCCCTTTGTTGGCCCACTGCTTCTCTCTGCACTTTCTTTAAAAAACAAACAAATACATAAATTCATAATATTACATGTGTCATCCAGTAATAATAGATCCCTAGACCTTGATAAGTCAATCATCTGTCAGCATTTTCGAATGTGGCGCTGACCCGAAAAGGTGGAGCTAAACCCTGCAGTCCGTTGATTGGTTGAAAAAATCGTCACTTCCCGTGTTACGTCGGTAAACAAAACTCCGCCGTGTTTAAACCATTGACTGTAACACACAGCTGATTGTTTACGTGTGTATTTCTCCTCGCCGATCACAGCCTTCTCTGAAACAAAGCTTGATTGAGTTCTTGTAATAAAGAGTCACATGTCAGTGACAGAGAAGATGAACTGCTGGATGTCTTCCAGCGTTGGTTTTGTTTATGTTGCGTTTTTCTCCTTTGTTGAATTCATTAGTTAGCGGTTAGCTGTTAGCGGTTAGCTGCTATCATATGACGCTATTTACATAGCGGCTATCGTCATCCGGCTGACACGGCGTCTACCAAATAGGGCACAGGTGGCTGTAGAAACGTAAACAGGATCAGGTTTAAGCTTTTCAGTACCGGTATTCGGCAAACATATTCTTTGCCAGAATGTAGCCTAATCAGATATTTAGCGCACCCGTGTAGTAAGCACGTCTATTAAATGTAGATATTTGCACGGCCTAGGTCAAGCCGTGCAATAATTTCAAGGCCGTGTTTTTTTTAAATAGGCCGTGCAAAAAGCGGTTTCGCGGTAGGCTACCTAAATCTATGTCAAGGACTAAAGTCTGTGTACATGTGGAGTTCAAACTAACCACTTGTCCACCAGCATCCGACTCTTTGACTCTTATTACAAACAAGTCTCCTCTCTCCTGCTGCAGCTTCAGCTGATTTATAAAGTCAGAGACTGAAGCTTTGTATTCAGATTTTAGATGATTTAATATAACTGGATAAAATGTTACTTTCATAGTCTGAACATGAAGCATATTGTTCTATATGTCATGCTAATAACATCACACACACTCTCTAACTTTATATATTTTCTTTTTTCTTTCAGAGTGCATCTTAAAGGACAGAACAACGGAGGAACCAGGTGAGTCCTGATGATGTCACCCTCTGCCTGTCACGCGCTCAGGTTGACCCCACAGACCTGATACCACGCCTCCATAAAGATCAGGAAGACGAAGGTGGCCGACAGTGGAGTCTACACCTGTATTTTTCCTCATCTGATCTCATCTCATCCTCCTCAGCAGTTCACCATTGAGCTGGTTGTTGGTGAGTTTTTTTTTAAATTTATTTTTTTAATTATATTTAAAAACATTGTTAGTAAGATGACAGGTTTAAGAGTCACTGATGAACTTTATTTATTTTCTGCACAAACGAGATGTGACGTGATTCAGGGAGTTTTTAAGGGAACATCGGAGAGAGAGAGAGAGAGAGAGAGAGAGAGAGAGAGAGAGAGAGAAAGAAAGAGAGGAGAAAGATGCCACAGATCGGCTTTGAATCTGGTCCACCATCACTTCAAGGACCAGTGATTTAGGCAGAAATGGGAAAACAGGGGGTGCAAAAAAAATACAGGGGGTGCAAATTTTTTTCAGTGTCACTCACGGCGGCGCGGCATGCAGGTTGCCAGGTTATGTGCTCCCTAACACACTGGTTTTGAATAAGTCTCTAAATGGTGCATTCTGTTCAATAAGATGCATTGTTACACATTTTAGTTTTCCCAAGCTTGATAATGTTGATTTACTGTACAGCCCCTGCCCTGACACACCCCTTTGTCATTTGACTGCAACTCACTTGGTTCATGTTGTCTAACCCCTTTGTTGGCCCACTGCTTCTCTCTGCACTTTCTTTAAAAAACAAACAAACACATAAATTCATAATATTACATGTGTCATCCAGTAATAATAGATCCCTAGACCTTGATAAGTCAATCATCTGTCAGCATTTTCGAATGTGGCGCTGACCTGAAAAGGTGGAGCTAAACCCTGCAGTCCGTTGATTGGTTGAAAAAATCGTCACTTCCCGTGTTACGTCGGTAAACAAAACTCCGCCGTGTTTAAACCATTGACTGTAACACACAGCTGATTGTTTACGTGTGTATTTCTCCTCGCCGATCACAGCCTTCTCTGAAACAAAGCTTGATTGAGTTCTTGTAATAAAGAGTCACATGTCAGTGACAGAGAAGATGAACTGCTGGATGTCTTCCAGCGTTGGTTTTGTTTATGTTGCGTTTTTCTCCTTTGTTGAATTCATTAGTTAGCGGTTAGCTGCTATCATATGACGCTATTTACATAGCAGCTATCGTCATCCGGCGTCTACCAAATAGGGCACAGGTGGCTGTAGAAACGTAAACAGGATCAGGTTTAAGCTTTTCAGTACCGGTATTCGGCAAACATATTCTTTGCCAGAATGTAGCCTAATCAGATATTTAGCGCACCCGTGTAGTAAGCACGTCTATTAAATGTAGATATTTGCACGGCCTAGGTCAAGCCGTGCAATAATTTCAAGGCCGTGTTTTTTTTAAATAGGCCGTGCAAAAAGCGGTTTCGCGGTAGGCTACCTAAATCTATGTCAAGGACTAAAGTCTGTGTACATGTGGAGTTCAAACTAACCACTTGTCCACCAGCATCCGACTCTTTGACTCTTATTACAAACAAGTCTCCTCTCTCCTGCTGCAGCTTCAGCTGATTTATAAAGTCAGAGACTGAAGCTTTGTATTCAGATTTTAGATGATTTAATATAACTGGATAAAATGTTACTTTCATAGTCTGAACATGAAGCATATCTGCTCTATATGTCATGCTAATAACATCACACACACTCTCTAACTTTATATATTTTCTTTTTTCTTTCAGAGTGCATCTTAAAGGACAGAACAACGGAGGAACCAGGTGAGTCCTGATGATGTCACCCTCTGCCTGTCACGCGCTCAGGTTGACCCCACAGACCTGATACCACGCCTCCATAAAGATCAGGAAGACGAAGGTGGCCGACAGTGGAGTCTACACCTGTATTTTTCCTCATCTGATCTCATCTCATCCTCCTCAGCAGTTCACCATTGAGCTTGTTGTTGGTGAGTTTTTTTTTAAATTCATTTTTTTAATTATATTTAAAAACATTGTTAGTAAGATGACAGGTTTAAGAGTCACTGATGAACTTAAATAAGTCTCTAAATGGTGCATTCTGTTCAATAAGATGCATTGTTACACATTTTAGTTTTCCCAAGCTTGATAATGTTGATTTACTGTACAGCCCCTGCCCTGACACACCCCTTTGTCATTTGACTGCAACTCACTTGGTTCATTTTGTCTAACCCCTTTGTTGGCCCACTGCTTCTCTCTGCACTTTCTTTAAAAAACAAACAAACACATAAATTCATAATATTACATGTGTCATCCAGTAATAATAGATCCCTAGACCTTGATAAGTCAATCATCTGTCAGCATTTTCGAATGTGGCGCTGACCCGAAAAGGTGGAGCTAAACCCTGCAGTCCGTTGATTGGTTGAAAAAATCGTCACTTCCCGTGTTACGTCGGTAAACAAAACTCCGCCGTGTTTAAACCATTGACTGTAACACACAGCTGATTGTTTACGTGTGTATTTCTCCTCGCCGATCACAGCCTTCTCTGAAACAAAGCTTGATTGAGTTCTTGTAATAAAGAGTCACATGTCAGTGACAGAGAAGATGAACTGCTGGATGTCTTCCAGCGTTGGTTTTGTTTATGTTGCGTTTTTCTCCTTTGTTGAATTCATTAGTTAGCGGTTAGCTGCTATCATATGACGCTATTTACATAGCAGCTATCGTCATCCGGCTGACACGGCGTCTACCAAATAGGGCACAGGTGGCTGTAGAAACGTAAACAGGATCAGGTTTAAGCTTTTCAGTACCGGTATTCGGCAAACATATTCTTTGCCAGAATGTAGCCTAATCAGATATTTAGCGCACCCGTGTAGTAAGCACGTCTATTAAATGTAGATATTTGCACGGCCTAGGTCAAGCCGTGCAATAATTTCAAGGCCGTGTTTTTTTTAAATAGGCCGTGCAAAAAGCGGTTTCGCGGTAGGCTACCTAAATCTATGTCAAGGACTAAAGTCTGTGTACATGTGGAGTTCAAACTAACCACTTGTCCACCAGCATCCGACTCTTTGACTCTTATTACAAACAAGTCTCCTCTCTCCTGCTGCAGCTTCAGCTGATTTATAAAGTCAGAGACTGAAGCTTTGTATTCAGATTTTAGATGATTTAATATAACTGGATAAAATGTTACTTTCATAGTCTGAACATGAAGCATATCTGCTCTATATGTCATGCTAATAACATCACACACACTCTCTAACTTTATATATTTTCTTTTTTCTTTCAGAGTGCATCTTAAAGGACAGAACAACGGAGGAACCAGGTGAGTCCTGATGATGTCACCCTCTGCCTGTCACGCGCTCAGGTTGACCCCACAGACCTGATACCACGCCTCCATAAAGATCAGGAAGACGAAGGTGGCCGACAGTGGAGTCTACACCTGTATTTTTCCTCATCTGATCTCATCTCATCCTCCTCAGCAGTTCACCATTGAGCTGGTTGTTGGTGAGGTTTTTTTTTAATTTATTTTTTTAATTATATTTAAAAACATTGTTAGTAAGATGACAGGTTTAAGAGTCACTGATGAACTTAAATAAGTCTCTAAATGGTGCATTCTGTTCAATAAGATGCATTGTTACACATTTTAGTTTTCCCAAGCTTGATAATGTTGATTTACTGTACAGCCCCTGCCCTGACACACCCCTTTGTCATTTGACTGCAACTCACTTGGTTCATTTTGTCTAACCTCTTTGTTGGCCCACTGCTTCTCTCTGCACTTTCTTTAAAAAACAAACAAACACATAAATTCATAATATTACATGTGTCATCCAGTAATAATAGATCCCTAGACCTTGATAAGTCAATCATCTGTCAGCATTTTCGAATGTGGCGCTGACCCGAAAAGGTGGAGCTAAACCCTGCAGTCCGTTGATTGGTTGAAAAAATCGTCACTTCCCGTGTTACGTCGGTAAACAAAACTCCGCCGTGTTTAAACCATTGACTGTAACACACAGCTGATTGTTTACGTGTGTATTTCTCCTCGCCGATCACAGCCTTCTCTGAAACAAAGCTTGATTGAGTTCTTGTAATAAAGAGTCACATGTCAGTGACAGAGAAGATGAACTGCTGGATGTCTTCCAGCGTTGGTTTTGTTTATGTTGCGTTTTTCTCCTTTGTTGAATTCATTAGTTAGCGGTTAGCTGCTATCATATGACGCTATTTACATAGCGGCTATCGTCATCCGGCTGACACGGCGTCTACCAAATAGGGCACAGGTGGCTGTAGAAACGTAAACAGGATCAGGTTTAAGCTTTTCAGTACCGGTATTCGGCAAACATATTCTTTGCCAGAATGTAGCCTAATCAGATATTTAGCGCACCCGTGTAGTAAGCACGTCTATTAAATGTAGATATTTGCACGGCCTAGGTCAAGCCGTGCAATAATTTCAAGGCCGTGTTTTTTTTAAATAGGCCGTGCAAAAAGCGGTTTCGCGGTAGGCTACCTAAATCTATGTCAAGGACTAAAGTCTGTGTACATGTGGAGTTCAAACTAACCACTTGTCCACCAGCATCCGACTCTTTGACTCTTATTACAAACAAGTCTCCTCTCTCCTGCTGCAGCTTCAGCTGATTTATAAAGTCAGAGACTGAAGCTTTGTATTCAGATTTTAGATGATTTAATATAACTGGATAAAATGTTACTTTCATAGTCTGAACATGAAGCATATCTGCTCTATATGTCATGCTAATAACATCACACACACTCTCTAACTTTATATATTTTCTTTTTTCTTTCAGAGTGCATCTTAAAGGACAGAACAACGGAGGAACCAGGTGAGTCCTGATGATGTCACCCTCTGCCTGTCACGCGCTCAGGTTGACCCCACAGACCTGATACCACGCCTCCATAAAGATCAGGAAGACGAAGGTGGCCGACAGTGGAGTCTACACCTGTATTTTTCCTCATCTGATCTCATCTCATCCTCCTCAGCAGTTCACCATTGAGCTTGTTGTTGGTGAGTTTTTTTTTAAATTCATTTTTTTAATTATATTTAAAAACATTGTTAGTAAGATGACAGGTTTAAGAGTCACTGATGAACTTAAATAAGTCTCTAAATGGTGCATTCTGTTCAATAAGATGCATTGTTACACATTTTAGTTTTCCCAAGCTTGATAATGTTGATTTACTGTACAGCCCCTGCCCTGACACACCCCTTTGTCATTTGACTGCAACTCACTTGGTTCATTTTGTCTAACCCCTTTGTTGGCCCACTGCTTCTCTCTGCACTTTCTTTAAAAAACAAACAAATACATAAATTCATAATATTACATGTGTCATCCAGTAATAATAGATCCCTAGACCTTGATAAGTCAATCATCTGTCAGCATTTTCGAATGTGGCGCTGACCCGAAAAGGTGGAGCTAAACCCTGCAGTCCGTTGATTGGTTGAAAAAATCGTCACTTCCCGTGTTACGTCGGTAAACAAAACTCCGCCGTGTTTAAACCATTGACTGTAACACACAGCTGATTGTTTACGTGTGTATTTCTCCTCGCCGATCACAGCCTTCTCTGAAACAAAGCTTGATTGAGTTCTTGTAATAAAGAGTCACATGTCAGTGACAGAGAAGATGAACTGCTGGATGTCTTCCAGCGTTGGTTTTGTTTATGTTGCGTTTTTCTCCTTTGTTGAATTCATTAGTTAGCGGTTAGCTGTTAGCGGTTAGCTGCTATCATATGACGCTATTTACATAGCGGCTATCGTCATCCGGCTGACACGGCGTCTACCAAATAGGGCACAGGTGGCTGTAGAAACGTAAACAGGATCAGGTTTAAGCTTTTCAGTACCGGTATTCGGCAAACATATTCTTTGCCAGAATGTAGCCTAATCAGATATTTAGCGCACCCGTGTAGTAAGCACGTCTATTAAATGTAGATATTTGCACGGCCTAGGTCAAGCCGTGCAATAATTTCAAGGCCGTGTTTTTTTTAAATAGGCCGTGCAAAAAGCGGTTTCGCGGTAGGCTACCTAAATCTATGTCAAGGACTAAAGTCTGTGTACATGTGGAGTTCAAACTAACCACTTGTCCACCAGCATCCGACTCTTTGACTCTTATTACAAACAAGTCTCCTCTCTCCTGCTGCAGCTTCAGCTGATTTATAAAGTCAGAGACTGAAGCTTTGTATTCAGATTTTAGATGATTTAATATAACTGGATAAAATGTTACTTTCATAGTCTGAACATGAAGCATATTGTTCTATATGTCATGCTAATAACATCACACACACTCTCTAACTTTATATATTTTCTTTTTTCTTTCAGAGTGCATCTTAAAGGACAGAACAACGGAGGAACCAGGTGAGTCCTGATGATGTCACCCTCTGCCTGTCACGCGCTCAGGTTGACCCCACAGACCTGATACCACGCCTCCATAAAGATCAGGAAGACGAAGGTGGCCGACAGTGGAGTCTACACCTGTATTTTTCCTCATCTGATCTCATCTCATCCTCCTCAGCAGTTCACCATTGAGCTGGTTGTTGGTGAGTTTTTTTTTAAATTTATTTTTTTAATTATATTTAAAAACATTGTTAGTAAGATGACAGGTTTAAGAGTCACTGATGAACTTTATTTATTTTCTGCACAAACGAGATGTGACGTGATTCAGGGAGTTTTTAAGGGAACATCGGAGAGAGAGAGAGAGAGAGAGAGAGAGAGAGAGAGAGAGAGAGAAAGAAAGAGAGGAGAAAGATGCCACAGATCGGCTTTGAATCTGGTCCACCATCACTTCAAGGACCAGTGATTTAGGCAGAAATGGGAAAACAGGGGGTGCAAAAAAAATACAGGGGGTGCAAATTTTTTTCAGTGTCACTCACGGCGGCGCGGCATGCAGGTTGCCAGGTTATGTGCTCCCTAACACACTGGTTTTGAATAAGTCTCTAAATGGTGCATTCTGTTCAATAAGATGCATTGTTACACATTTTAGTTTTCCCAAGCTTGATAATGTTGATTTACTGTACAGCCCCTGCCCTGACACACCCCTTTGTCATTTGACTGCAACTCACTTGGTTCATGTTGTCTAACCCCTTTGTTGGCCCACTGCTTCTCTCTGCACTTTCTTTAAAAAACAAACAAACACATAAATTCATAATATTACATGTGTCATCCAGTAATAATAGATCCCTAGACCTTGATAAGTCAATCATCTGTCAGCATTTTCGAATGTGGCGCTGACCTGAAAAGGTGGAGCTAAACCCTGCAGTCCGTTGATTGGTTGAAAAAATCGTCACTTCCCGTGTTACGTCGGTAAACAAAACTCCGCCGTGTTTAAACCATTGACTGTAACACACAGCTGATTGTTTACGTGTGTATTTCTCCTCGCCGATCACAGCCTTCTCTGAAACAAAGCTTGATTGAGTTCTTGTAATAAAGAGTCACATGTCAGTGACAGAGAAGATGAACTGCTGGATGTCTTCCAGCGTTGGTTTTGTTTATGTTGCGTTTTTCTCCTTTGTTGAATTCATTAGTTAGCGGTTAGCTGCTATCATATGACGCTATTTACATAGCAGCTATCGTCATCCGGCGTCTACCAAATAGGGCACAGGTGGCTGTAGAAACGTAAACAGGATCAGGTTTAAGCTTTTCAGTACCGGTATTCGGCAAACATATTCTTTGCCAGAATGTAGCCTAATCAGATATTTAGCGCACCCGTGTAGTAAGCACGTCTATTAAATGTAGATATTTGCACGGCCTAGGTCAAGCCGTGCAATAATTTCAAGGCCGTGTTTTTTTTAAATAGGCCGTGCAAAAAGCGGTTTCGCGGTAGGCTACCTAAATCTATGTCAAGGACTAAAGTCTGTGTACATGTGGAGTTCAAACTAACCACTTGTCCACCAGCATCCGACTCTTTGACTCTTATTACAAACAAGTCTCCTCTCTCCTGCTGCAGCTTCAGCTGATTTATAAAGTCAGAGACTGAAGCTTTGTATTCAGATTTTAGATGATTTAATATAACTGGATAAAATGTTACTTTCATAGTCTGAACATGAAGCATATCTGCTCTATATGTCATGCTAATAACATCACACACACTCTCTAACTTTATATATTTTCTTTTTTCTTTCAGAGTGCATCTTAAAGGACAGAACAACGGAGGAACCAGGTGAGTCCTGATGATGTCACCCTCTGCCTGTCACGCGCTCAGGTTGACCCCACAGACCTGATACCACGCCTCCATAAAGATCAGGAAGACGAAGGTGGCCGACAGTGGAGTCTACACCTGTATTTTTCCTCATCTGATCTCATCTCATCCTCCTCAGCAGTTCACCATTGAGCTTGTTGTTGGTGAGTTTTTTTTTAAATTCATTTTTTTAATTATATTTAAAAACATTGTTAGTAAGATGACAGGTTTAAGAGTCACTGATGAACTTAAATAAGTCTCTAAATGGTGCATTCTGTTCAATAAGATGCATTGTTACACATTTTAGTTTTCCCAAGCTTGATAATGTTGATTTACTGTACAGCCCCTGCCCTGACACACCCCTTTGTCATTTGACTGCAACTCACTTGGTTCATTTTGTCTAACCCCTTTGTTGGCCCACTGCTTCTCTCTGCACTTTCTTTAAAAAACAAACAAACACATAAATTCATAATATTACATGTGTCATCCAGTAATAATAGATCCCTAGACCTTGATAAGTCAATCATCTGTCAGCATTTTCGAATGTGGCGCTGACCCGAAAAGGTGGAGCTAAACCCTGCAGTCCGTTGATTGGTTGAAAAAATCGTCACTTCCCGTGTTACGTCGGTAAACAAAACTCCGCCGTGTTTAAACCATTGACTGTAACACACAGCTGATTGTTTACGTGTGTATTTCTCCTCGCCGATCACAGCCTTCTCTGAAACAAAGCTTGATTGAGTTCTTGTAATAAAGAGTCACATGTCAGTGACAGAGAAGATGAACTGCTGGATGTCTTCCAGCGTTGGTTTTGTTTATGTTGCGTTTTTCTCCTTTGTTGAATTCATTAGTTAGCGGTTAGCTGCTATCATATGACGCTATTTACATAGCAGCTATCGTCATCCGGCTGACACGGCGTCTACCAAATAGGGCACAGGTGGCTGTAGAAACGTAAACAGGATCAGGTTTAAGCTTTTCAGTACCGGTATTCGGCAAACATATTCTTTGCCAGAATGTAGCCTAATCAGATATTTAGCGCACCCGTGTAGTAAGCACGTCTATTAAATGTAGATATTTGCACGGCCTAGGTCAAGCCGTGCAATAATTTCAAGGCCGTGTTTTTTTTAAATAGGCCGTGCAAAAAGCGGTTTCGCGGTAGGCTACCTAAATCTATGTCAAGGACTAAAGTCTGTGTACATGTGGAGTTCAAACTAACCACTTGTCCACCAGCATCCGACTCTTTGACTCTTATTACAAACAAGTCTCCTCTCTCCTGCTGCAGCTTCAGCTGATTTATAAAGTCAGAGACTGAAGCTTTGTATTCAGATTTTAGATGATTTAATATAACTGGATAAAATGTTACTTTCATAGTCTGAACATGAAGCATATCTGCTCTATATGTCATGCTAATAACATCACACACACTCTCTAACTTTATATATTTTCTTTTTTCTTTCAGAGTGCATCTTAAAGGACAGAACAACGGAGGAACCAGGTGAGTCCTGATGATGTCACCCTCTGCCTGTCACGCGCTCAGGTTGACCCCACAGACCTGATACCACGCCTCCATAAAGATCAGGAAGACGAAGGTGGCCGACAGTGGAGTCTACACCTGTATTTTTCCTCATCTGATCTCATCTCATCCTCCTCAGCAGTTCACCATTGAGCTGGTTGTTGGTGAGGTTTTTTTTTAATTTATTTTTTTAATTATATTTAAAAACATTGTTAGTAAGATGACAGGTTTAAGAGTCACTGATGAACTTAAATAAGTCTCTAAATGGTGCATTCTGTTCAATAAGATGCATTGTTACACATTTTAGTTTTCCCAAGCTTGATAATGTTGATTTACTGTACAGCCCCTGCCCTGACACACCCCTTTGTCATTTGACTGCAACTCACTTGGTTCATTTTGTCTAACCTCTTTGTTGGCCCACTGCTTCTCTCTGCACTTTCTTTAAAAAACAAACAAACACATAAATTCATAATATTACATGTGTCATCCAGTAATAATAGATCCCTAGACCTTGATAAGTCAATCATCTGTCAGCATTTTCGAATGTGGCGCTGACCCGAAAAGGTGGAGCTAAACCCTGCAGTCCGTTGATTGGTTGAAAAAATCGTCACTTCCCGTGTTACGTCGGTAAACAAAACTCCGCCGTGTTTAAACCATTGACTGTAACACACAGCTGATTGTTTACGTGTGTATTTCTCCTCGCCGATCACAGCCTTCTCTGAAACAAAGCTTGATTGAGTTCTTGTAATAAAGAGTCACATGTCAGTGACAGAGAAGATGAACTGCTGGATGTCTTCCAGCGTTGGTTTTGTTTATGTTGCGTTTTTCTCCTTTGTTGAATTCATTAGTTAGCGGTTAGCTGCTATCATATGACGCTATTTACATAGCGGCTATCGTCATCCGGCTGACACGGCGTCTACCAAATAGGGCACAGGTGGCTGTAGAAACGTAAACAGGATCAGGTTTAAGCTTTTCAGTACCGGTATTCGGCAAACATATTCTTTGCCAGAATGTAGCCTAATCAGATATTTAGCGCACCCGTGTAGTAAGCACGTCTATTAAATGTAGATATTTGCACGGCCTAGGTCAAGCCGTGCAATAATTTCAAGGCCGTGTTTTTTTTAAATAGGCCGTGCAAAAAGCGGTTTCGCGGTAGGCTACCTAAATCTATGTCAAGGACTAAAGTCTGTGTACATGTGGAGTTCAAACTAACCACTTGTCCACCAGCATCCGACTCTTTGACTCTTATTACAAACAAGTCTCCTCTCTCCTGCTGCAGCTTCAGCTGATTTATAAAGTCAGAGACTGAAGCTTTGTATTCAGATTTTAGATGATTTAATATAACTGGATAAAATGTTACTTTCATAGTCTGAACATGAAGCATATCTGCTCTATATGTCATGCTAATAACATCACACACACTCTCTAACTTTATATATTTTCTTTTTTCTTTCAGAGTGCATCTTAAAGGACAGAACAACGGAGGAACCAGGTGAGTCCTGATGATGTCACCCTCTGCCTGTCACGCGCTCAGGTTGACCCCACAGACCTGATACCACGCCTCCATAAAGATCAGGAAGACGAAGGTGGCCGACAGTGGAGTCTACACCTGTATTTTTCCTCATCTGATCTCATCTCATCCTCCTCAGCAGTTCACCATTGAGCTTGTTGTTGGTGAGTTTTTTTTTAAATTCATTTTTTTAATTATATTTAAAAACATTGTTAGTAAGATGACAGGTTTAAGAGTCACTGATGAACTTAAATAAGTCTCTAAATGGTGCATTCTGTTCAATAAGATGCATTGTTACACATTTTAGTTTTCCCAAGCTTGATAATGTTGATTTACTGTACAGCCCCTGCCCTGACACACCCCTTTGTCATTTGACTGCAACTCACTTGGTTCATTTTGTCTAACCCCTTTGTTGGCCCACTGCTTCTCTCTGCACTTTCTTTAAAAAACAAACAAACACATAAATTCATAATATTACATGTGTCATCCAGTAATAATAGATCCCTAGACCTTGATAAGTCAATCATCTGTCAGCATTTTCGAATGTGGCGCTGACCCGAAAAGGTGGAGCTAAACCCTGCAGTCCGTTGATTGGTTGAAAAAATCGTCACTTCCCGTGTTACGTCGGTAAACAAAACTCCGCCGTGTTTAAACCATTGACTGTAACACACAGCTGATTGTTTACGTGTGTATTTCTCCTCGCCGATCACAGCCTTCTCTGAAACAAAGCTTGATTGAGTTCTTGTAATAAAGAGTCACATGTCAGTGACAGAGAAGATGAACTGCTGGATGTCTTCCAGCGTTGGTTTTGTTTATGTTGCGTTTTTCTCCTTTGTTGAATTCATTAGTTAGCGGTTAGCTGCTATCATATGACGCTATTTACATAGCAGCTATCGTCATCCGGCTGACACGGCGTCTACCAAATAGGGCACAGGTGGCTGTAGAAACGTAAACAGGATCAGGTTTAAGCTTTTCAGTACCGGTATTCGGCAAACATATTCTTTGCCAGAATGTAGCCTAATCAGATATTTAGCGCACCCGTGTAGTAAGCACGTCTATTAAATGTAGATATTTGCACGGCCTAGGTCAAGCCGTGCAATAATTTCAAGGCCGTGTTTTTTTTAAATAGGCCGTGCAAAAAGCGGTTTCGCGGTAGGCTACCTAAATCTATGTCAAGGACTAAAGTCTGTGTACATGTGGAGTTCAAACTAACCACTTGTCCACCAGCATCCGACTCTTTGACTCTTATTACAAACAAGTCTCCTCTCTCCTGCTGCAGCTTCAGCTGATTTATAAAGTCAGAGACTGAAGCTTTGTATTCAGATTTTAGATGATTTAATATAACTGGATAAAATGTTACTTTCATAGTCTGAACATGAAGCATATCTGCTCTATATGTCATGCTAATAACATCACATACACTCTCTAACTTTATATATTTTCTTTTTTCTTTCAGAGTGCATCTTAAAGGACAGAAGAACGGAGGAAACAGGTGAGTCCTGATGATGTCACCCTCTGCCTGTCACGCGCTCAGGTTGACCCCACAGACCTGATACCACGCCTCCATAAAGATCAGGAAGACGAAGGTGGCCGACAGTGGAGTCTACACCTGTATTTTTCCTCATCTGATCTCATCTCATCCTCCTCAGCAGTTCACCATTGAGCTGGTTGTTGGTGAGTTTTTTTTTAAATTTATTTTTTTAATTATATTTAAAAACATTGTTAGTAAGATGACAGGTTTAAGAGTCACTGATGAACTTAAATAAGTCTCTAAATGGTGCATTCTGTTCAATAAGATGCATTGTTACACATTTTAGTTTTCCCAAGCTTGATAATGTTGATTTACTGTACAGCCCCTGCCCTGACACACCCCTTTGTCATTTGACTGCAACTCACTTGGTTCATTTTGTCTAACCCCTTTGTTGGCCCACTGCTTCTCTCTGCACTTTCTTTAAAAAACAAACAAACACATAAATTCATAATATTACATGTGTCATCCAGTAATAATAGATCCCTAGACCTTGATAAGTCAATCATCTGTCAGCATTTTCGAATGTGGCGCTGACCCGAAAAGGTGGAGCTAAACCCTGCAGTCCGTTGATTGGTTGAAAAAATCGTCACTTCCCGTGTTACGTCGGTAAACAAAACTCCGCCGTGTTTAAACCATTGACTGTAACACACAGCTGATTGTTTACGTGTGTATTTCTCCTCGCCGATCACAGCCTTCTCTGAAACAAAGCTTGATTGAGTTCTTGTAATAAAGAGTCACATGTCAGTGACAGAGAAGATGAACTGCTGGATGTCTTCCAGCGTTGGTTTTGTTTATGTTGCGTTTTTCTCCTTTTGTTGAATTCATTAGTTAGCGGTTAGCTGCTATCATATGACGCTATTTACATAGCGGCTATCGTCATCCGGCTGACACGGCGTCTACCAAATAGGGCACAGGTGGCTGTAGAAACGTAAACAGGATCAGGTTTAAGCTTTTCAGTACCGGTATTCGGCAAACATATTCTTTGCCAGAATGTAGCCTAATCAGATATTTAGCGCACCCGTGTAGTAAGCACGTCTATTAAATGTAGATATTTGCACGGCCTAGGTCAAGCCGTGCAATAATTTCAAGGCCGTGTTTTTTTTAAATAGGCCGTGCAAAAAGCGGTTTCGCGGTAGGCTACCTAAATCTATGTCAAGGACTAAAGTCTGTGTACATGTGGAGTTCAAACTAACCACTTGTCCACCAGCATCCGACTCTTTGACTCTTATTACAAACAAGTCTCCTCTCTCCTGCTGCAGCTTCAGCTGATTTATAAAGTCAGAGACTGAAGCTTTGTATTCAGATTTTAGATGATTTAATATAACTGGATAAAATGTTACTTTCATAGTCTGAACATGAAGCATATCTGCTCTATATGTCATGCTAATAACATCACACACACTCTCTAACTTTATATATTTTCTTTTTTCTTTCAGAGTGCATCTTAAAGGACAGAACAACGGAGGAACCAGGTGAGTCCTGATGATGTCACCCTCTGCCTGTCACGCGCTCAGGTTGACCCCACAGACCTGATACCACGCCTCCATAAAGATCAGGAAGACGAAGGTGGCCGACAGTGGAGTCTACACCTGTATTTTTCCTCATCTGATCTCATCTCATCCTCCTCAGCAGTTCACCATTGAGCTGGTTGTTGGTGAGGTTTTTTTTTAATTTATTTTTTTAATTATATTTAAAAACATTGTTAGTAAGATGACAGGTTTAAGAGTCACTGATGAACTTAAATAAGTCTCTAAATGGTGCATTCTGTTCAATAAGATGCATTGTTACACATTTTAGTTTTCCCAAGCTTGATAATGTTGATTTACTGTACAGCCCCTGCCCTGACACACCCCTTTGTCATTTGACTGCAACTCACTTGGTTCATTTTGTCTAACCTCTTTGTTGGCCCACTGCTTCTCTCTGCACTTTCTTTAAAAAACAAACAAACACATAAATTCATAATATTACATGTGTCATCCAGTAATAATAGATCCCTAGACCTTGATAAGTCAATCATCTGTCAGCATTTTCGAATGTGGCGCTGACCCGAAAAGGTGGAGCTAAACCCTGCAGTCCGTTGATTGGTTGAAAAAATCGTCACTTCCCGTGTTACGTCGGTAAACAAAACTCCGCCGTGTTTAAACCATTGACTGTAACACACAGCTGATTGTTTACGTGTGTATTTCTCCTCGCCGATCACAGCCTTCTCTGAAACAAAGCTTGATTGAGTTCTTGTAATAAAGAGTCACATGTCAGTGACAGAGAAGATGAACTGCTGGATGTCTTCCAGCGTTGGTTTTGTTTATGTTGCGTTTTTCTCCTTTGTTGAATTCATTAGTTAGCGGTTAGCTGCTATCATATGACGCTATTTACATAGCGGCTATCGTCATCCGGCTGACACGGCGTCTACCAAATAGGGCACAGGTGGCTGTAGAAACGTAAACAGGATCAGGTTTAAGCTTTTCAGTACCGGTATTCGGCAAACATATTCTTTGCCAGAATGTAGCCTAATCAGATATTTAGCGCACCCGTGTAGTAAGCACGTCTATTAAATGTAGATATTTGCACGGCCTAGGTCAAGCCGTGCAATAATTTCAAGGCCGTGTTTTTTTTAAATAGGCCGTGCAAAAAGCGGTTTCGCGGTAGGCTACCTAAATCTATGTCAAGGACTAAAGTCTGTGTACATGTGGAGTTCAAACTAACCACTTGTCCACCAGCATCCGACTCTTTGACTCTTATTACAAACAAGTCTCCTCTCTCCTGCTGCAGCTTCAGCTGATTTATAAAGTCAGAGACTGAAGCTTTGTATTCAGATTTTAGATGATTTAATATAACTGGATAAAATGTTACTTTCATAGTCTGAACATGAAGCATATCTGCTCTATATGTCATGCTAATAACATCACACACACTCTCTAACTTTATATATTTTCTTTTTTCTTTCAGAGTGCATCTTAAAGGACAGAACAACGGAGGAACCAGGTGAGTCCTGATGATGTCACCCTCTGCCTGTCACGCGCTCAGGTTGACCCCACAGACCTGATACCACGCCTCCATAAAGATCAGGAAGACGAAGGTGGCCGACAGTGGAGTCTACACCTGTATTTTTCCTCATCTGATCTCATCTCATCCTCCTCAGCAGTTCACCATTGAGCTTGTTGTTGGTGAGTTTTTTTTTAAATTCATTTTTTTAATTATATTTAAAAACATTGTTAGTAAGATGACAGGTTTAAGAGTCACTGATGAACTTAAATAAGTCTCTAAATGGTGCATTCTGTTCAATAAGATGCATTGTTACACATTTTAGTTTTCCCAAGCTTGATAATGTTGATTTACTGTACAGCCCCTGCCCTGACACACCCCTTTGTCATTTGACTGCAACTCACTTGGTTCATTTTGTCTAACCCCTTTGTTGGCCCACTGCTTCTCTCTGCACTTTCTTTAAAAAACAAACAAACACATAAATTCATAATATTACATGTGTCATCCAGTAATAATAGATCCCTAGACCTTGATAAGTCAATCATCTGTCAGCATTTTCGAATGTGGCGCTGACCCGAAAAGGTGGAGCTAAACCCTGCAGTCCGTTGATTGGTTGAAAAAATCGTCACTTCCCGTGTTACGTCGGTAAACAAAACTCCGCCGTGTTTAAACCATTGACTGTAACACACAGCTGATTGTTTACGTGTGTATTTCTCCTCGCCGATCACAGCCTTCTCTGAAACAAAGCTTGATTGAGTTCTTGTAATAAAGAGTCACATGTCAGTGACAGAGAAGATGAACTGCTGGATGTCTTCCAGCGTTGGTTTTGTTTATGTTGCGTTTTTCTCCTTTGTTGAATTCATTAGTTAGCGGTTAGCTGCTATCATATGACGCTATTTACATAGCAGCTATCGTCATCCGGCTGACACGGCGTCTACCAAATAGGGCACAGGTGGCTGTAGAAACGTAAACAGGATCAGGTTTAAGCTTTTCAGTACCGGTATTCGGCAAACATATTCTTTGCCAGAATGTAGCCTAATCAGATATTTAGCGCACCCGTGTAGTAAGCACGTCTATTAAATGTAGATATTTGCACGGCCTAGGTCAAGCCGTGCAATAATTTCAAGGCCGTGTTTTTTTTAAATAGGCCGTGCAAAAAGCGGTTTCGCGGTAGGCTACCTAAATCTATGTCAAGGACTAAAGTCTGTGTACATGTGGAGTTCAAACTAACCACTTGTCCACCAGCATCCGACTCTTTGACTCTTATTACAAACAAGTCTCCTCTCTCCTGCTGCAGCTTCAGCTGATTTATAAAGTCAGAGACTGAAGCTTTGTATTCAGATTTTAGATGATTTAATATAACTGGATAAAATGTTACTTTCATAGTCTGAACATGAAGCATATCTGCTCTATATGTCATGCTAATAACATCACACACACTCTCTAACTTTATATATTTTCTTTTTTCTTTCAGAGTGCATCTTAAAGGACAGAAGAACGGAGGAAACAGGTGAGTCCTGATGATGTCACCCTCTGCCTGTCACGCGCTCAGGTTGACCCCACAGACCTGATACCACGCCTCCATAAAGATCAGGAAGACGAAGGTGGCCGACAGTGGAGTCTACACCTGTATTTTTCCTCATCTGATCTCATCTCATCCTCCTCAGCAGTTCACCATTGAGCTGGTTGTTGGTGAGTTTTTTTTTTAATTAATTTTTTTAATTATATTTAAAAACATTGTTAGTAAGATGACAGGTTTAAGAGTCACTGATGAACTTAAATAAGTCTCTAAATGGTGCATTCTGTTCAATAAGATGCATTGTTACACATTTTAGTTTTCCCAAGCTTGATAATGTTGATTTACTGTACAGCCCCTGCCCTGACACACCCCTTTGTCATTTGACTGCAACTCACTTGGTTCATTTTGTCTAACCCCTTTGTTGGCCCACTGCTTCTCTCTGCACTTTCTTTAAAAAACAAACAAACACATAAATTCATAATATTACATGTGTCATCCAGTAATAATAGATCCCTAGACCTTGATAAGTCAATCATCTGTCAGCATTTTCGAATGTGGCGCTGACCCGAAAAGGTGGAGCTAAACCCTGCAGTCCGTTGATTGGTTGAAAAAATCGTCACTTCCCGTGTTACGTCGGTAAACAAAACTCCGCCGTGTTTAAACCATTGACTGTAACACACAGCTGATTGTTTACGTGTGTATTTCTCCTCGCCGATCACAGCCTTCTCTGAAACAAAGCTTGATTGAGTTCTTGTAATAAAGAGTCACATGTCAGTGACAGAGAAGATGAACTGCTGGATGTCTTCCAGCGTTGGTTTTGTTTATGTTGCGTTTTTCTCCTTTTGTTGAATTCATTAGTTAGCGGTTAGCTGCTATCATATGACGCTATTTACATAGCGGCTATCGTCATCCGGCTGACACGGCGTCTACCAAATAGGGCACAGGTGGCTGTAGAAACGTAAACAGGATCAGGTTTAAGCTTTTCAGTACCGGTATTCGGCAAACATATTCTTTGCCAGAATGTAGCCTAATCAGATATTTAGCGCACCCGTGTAGTAAGCACGTCTATTAAATGTAGATATTTGCACGGCCTAGGTCAAGCCGTGCAATAATTTCAAGGCCGTGTTTTTTTTAAATAGGCCGTGCAAAAAGCGGTTTCGCGGTAGGCTACCTAAATCTATGTCAAGGACTAAAGTCTGTGTACATGTGGAGTTCAAACTAACCACTTGTCCACCAGCATCCGACTCTTTGACTCTTATTACAAACAAGTCTCCTCTCTCCTGCTGCAGCTTCAGCTGATTTATAAAGTAAGAGACTGAAGCTTTGTATTCAGATTTTAGATGATTTAATATAACTGGATAAAATGTTACTTTCATAGTCTGAACATGAAGCATATCTGCTCTATATGTCATGCTAATAACATCACACACACTCTCTAACTTTATATATTTTCTTTTTTCTTTCAGAGTGCATCTTAAAGGACAGAACAACGGAGGAACCAGGTGAGTCCTGATGATGTCACCCTCTGCCTGTCACGCGCTCAGGTTGACCCCACAGACCTGATACCACGCCTCCATAAAGATCAGGAAGACGAAGGTGGCCGACAGTGGAGTCTACACCTGTATTTTTCCTCATCTGATCTCATCTCATCCTCCTCAGCAGTTCACCATTGAGCTGGTTGTTGGTGAGGTTTTTTTTTAATTTATTTTTTTAATTATATTTAAAAACATTGTTAGTAAGATGACAGGTTTAAGAGTCACTGATGAACTTAAATAAGTCTCTAAATGGTGCATTCTGTTCAATAAGATGCATTGTTACACATTTTAGTTTTCCCAAGCTTGATAATGTTGATTTACTGTACAGCCCCTGCCCTGACACACCCCTTTGTCATTTGACTGCAACTCACTTGGTTCATTTTGTCTAACCTCTTTGTTGGCCCACTGCTTCTCTCTGCACTTTCTTTAAAAAACAAACAAACACATAAATTCATAATATTACATGTGTCATCCAGTAATAATAGATCCCTAGACCTTGATAAGTCAATCATCTGTCAGCATTTTCGAATGTGGCGCTGACCCGAAAAGGTGGAGCTAAACCCTGCAGTCCGTTGATTGGTTGAAAAAATCGTCACTTCCCGTGTTACGTCGGTAAACAAAACTCCGCCGTGTTTAAACCATTGACTGTAACACACAGCTGATTGTTTACGTGTGTATTTCTCCTCGCCGATCACAGCCTTCTCTGAAACAAAGCTTGATTGAGTTCTTGTAATAAAGAGTCACATGTCAGTGACAGAGAAGATGAACTGCTGGATGTCTTCCAGCGTTGGTTTTGTTTATGTTGCGTTTTTCTCCTTTGTTGAATTCATTAGTTAGCGGTTAGCTGCTATCATATGACGCTATTTACATAGCGGCTATCGTCATCCGGCTGACACGGCGTCTACCAAATAGGGCACAGGTGGCTGTAGAAACGTAAACAGGATCAGGTTTAAGCTTTTCAGTACCGGTATTCGGCAAACATATTCTTTGCCAGAATGTAGCCTAATCAGATATTTAGCGCACCCGTGTAGTAAGCACGTCTATTAAATGTAGATATTTGCACGGCCTAGGTCAAGCCGTGCAATAATTTCAAGGCCGTGTTTTTTTTAAATAGGCCGTGCAAAAAGCGGTTTCGCGGTAGGCTACCTAAATCTATGTCAAGGACTAAAGTCTGTGTACATGTGGAGTTCAAACTAACCACTTGTCCACCAGCATCCGACTCTTTGACTCTTATTACAAACAAGTCTCCTCTCTCCTGCTGCAGCTTCAGCTGATTTATAAAGTCAGAGACTGAAGCTTTGTATTCAGATTTTAGATGATTTAATATAACTGGATAAAATGTTACTTTCATAGTCTGAACATGAAGCATATCTGCTCTATATGTCATGCTAATAACATCACACACACTCTCTAACTTTATATATTTTCTTTTTTCTTTCAGAGTGCATCTTAAAGGACAGAAGAACGGAGGAAACAGGTGAGTCCTGATGATGTCACCCTCTGCCTGTCACGCGCTCAGGTTGACCCCACAGACCTGATACCACGCCTCCATAAAGATCAGGAAGACGAAGGTGGCCGACAGTGGAGTCTACACCTGTATTTTTCCTCATCTGATCTCATCTCATCCTCCTCAGCAGTTCACCATTGAGCTGGTTGTTGGTGAGTTTTTTTTTTAATTAATTTTTTTAATTATATTTAAAAACATTGTTAGTAAGATGACAGGTTTAAGAGTCACTGATGAACTTAAATAAGTCTCTAAATGGTGCATTCTGTTCAATAAGATGCATTGTTACACATTTTAGTTTTCCCAAGCTTGATAATGTTGATTTACTGTACAGCCCCTGCCCTGACACACCCCTTTGTCATTTGACTGCAACTCACTTGGTTCATGTTGTCTAACCCCTTTGTTGGCCCACTGCTTCTCTCTGCACTTTCTTTAAAAAACAAACAAACACATAAATTCATAATATTACATGTGTCATCCAGTAATAATAGATCCCTAGACCTTGATAAGTCAATCATCTGTCAGCATTTTCGAATGTGGCGCTGACCCGAAAAGGTGGAGCTAAACCCTGCAGTCCGTTGATTGGTTGAAAAAATCGTCACTTCCCGTGTTACGTCGGTAAACAAAACTCCGCCGTGTTTAAACCATTGACTGTAACACACAGCTGATTGTTTACGTGTGTATTTCTCCTCGCCGATCACAGCCTTCTCTGAAACAAAGCTTGATTGAGTTCTTGTAATAAAGAGTCACATGTCAGTGACAGAGAAGATGAACTGCTGGATGTCTTCCAGCGTTGGTTTTGTTTATGTTGCGTTTTTCTCCTTTGTTGAATTCATTAGTTAGCGGTTAGCTGCTATCATATGACGCTATTTACATAGCGGCTATCGTCATCCGGCTGACACGGCGTCTACCAAATAGGGCACAGGTGGCTGTAGAAACGTAAACAGGATCAGGTTTAAGCTTTTCAGTACCGGTATTCGGCAAACATATTCTTTGCCAGAATGTAGCCTAATCAGATATTTAGCGCACCCGTGTAGTAAGCACGTCTATTAAATGTCTATTAAGTGTTTTTTTTTTAAATAGGCCGTGCAAAAAGCGGTTTCGCGGTAGGCTACCTAAATCTATGTCAAGGACTAAAGTCTGTGTACATGTGGAGTTCAAACTAACCACTTGTCCACCAGCATCCGACTCTTTGACTCTTATTACAAACAAGTCTCCTCTCTCCTGCTGCAGCTTCAGCTGATTTATAAAGTCAGAGACTGAAGCTTTGTATTCAGATTTTAGATGATTTAATATAACTGGATAAAATGTTACTTTCATAGTCTGAACATGAAGCATATCTGCTCTATATGTCATGCTAATAACATCACACACACTCTCTAACTTTATATATTTTCTTTTTTCTTTCAGAGTGCATCTTAAAGGACAGAAGAACGGAGGAACCAGGTGAGTCCTGATGATGTCACCCTCTGCCTGTCACGCGCTCAGGTTGACCCCACAGACCTGATACCACGCCTCCATAAAGATCAGGAAGACGAAGGTGGCCGACAGTGGAGTCTACACCTGTATTTTTCCTCATCTGATCTCATCTCATCCTCCTCAGCAGTTCACCATTGAGCTGGTTGTTGGTGAGTTTTTTTTTAAATTTATTTTTTTAATTATATTTAAAAACATTGTTAGTAAGATGACAGGTTTAAGAGTCACTGATGACTGATTTATATTTCAGTAGTGTCTTCAAAACTGACTCGCTGCCTAAAAACAAATTCCTCAAGAAAATGGAAATATGATCCACTAAATGTCAGTGTTTAAACTTAATTGAAGTAGGTGTTGGCTTGGCGTTACAGTTCACCTCCAGTATTTAGTTTACATGAATAAATAATATGAAATAAAGACAAGAATTCTGGTCCTGAAGATGTTTGAATGAGCTGTGAGGTGTTTCTACAGTGAAATAAAATATCTCTGTCTCCTTCTCTTAACTGCAGACCGTTGTTGACAGCCTCCCTTCCAAACCCTGAAACGTGAGTTCACGTGCATGAATTATAATTTTGATGTCATGACACACTTTAAAAGTCATCTTATTACCATTTGGCCTCAGCCAGAAATCACTTATTATTGAGAATGTAAACAGTTGTAAAGTTTCCGTTATACAATAGAAAACACATTTTGACATTGACTGTCCTGGTCAAACTGGTTACTGGTACCAACTGTTTAACAAGTCTGTAAATTTCTCTGTTCACATTTCTCTCTCACTCTTTCCTGTCGTTAATCTGAATAGCTATTGGCATTAACTTACATTTTGTAAGTCTTCACATTTATTTGAAAACATTTATTCAGTATTCTATTGGATACAAAATACATAAAAAACAGAAACTTTATTGAACTACAACAATTTCTTTTTACAAAATTTAATAAGTTACTTCTATTTCAAATTTGATCCATTGAAGTTCTAAATTTGTCTTTTCTGCCAGACATTAGTTCTTTGATTGATTTGATATATCCTTGTAGATAAATTCAATAATTTGACTGAAATTTGATAATAATAAAAAGAAGAAAACATAAAAGAACTGTAGTTGTTCCTGAACGTTGTTGCTGAGGAGACCTGTTTGGTTTGTATCAAAGGTTTGATTGCAAATTGATTCACACTCATCAGTTTTTGTTGATATCTGTGTCAATAATCATAAAAGTAAAACTAATTGATACAGCAGTTATTTTCACAAACATAGTTTAGTAATTCATTTGTTAAAGATTTTCTCTTGTGATATAACTTGATCTATAAAATAAATGACATCTTGCAGGGAAACATTTGGAGTGGCTGTTCCCTTTCTGCAGACTGAGAGTTCTACCACAGGATCACTCATCCATCACCAGATTTAAAATAAAAACTTTGAAAATGTTACTTTATTACAGTATCATATTACCAGCTAACGCATAAAACAGTTAAAACAGCACAATGCCAAGGAAGAATAAGAAATCTCAAGCCCAAAGCCTCCGCTGGAAGAAGTCAGGTGATGTTAAGTGTGTAACAGTTTCTCAGAGCAGTGAGGAGGTAAAGACAGCCACAGCACCTGATCCTGACAGTAAGAAACAAGAAGGTCAAATGTCATCATGTGTACCACAGGTATGTTATGCAGACATGGTGAAGAGAGTACGTGATCCAGCTCAGTCTTTGCAGGAGAACAAAGTAGGTCCAAGTGATGAACAACATGTAGCACAGGTATCTCAAGCAGGCTTTGTGAAGAGAGAAGGTCACTCTGATCCACATACTGCAGGCCCTTCTCTGTCTCAGCAGATCAGCAGCACAGGTCTGGTGTCAGCTGCGGTGAGGAAATCGTTGGTGATTTTTATGAGGGCAGTTTCAGTGCTGTGACGGATGTGGAAACCTCTCCTTCTTCATGGTTGTTCTGTTTCCATGGAGGTGCAGGACTTTAGATTGCATTGAAAAATTAACCCACAATGAGCTAAAATGAGAACAGGAGCAATAAAAACACCCAGAAACTGCAGCTCGGAGTTCAGAGGGCTAAAATATTTAGTAAATCTGCATCACAGACCCATCAATTTAACCTGAATGTTTGTGCATCCTCTGCTGCTTTTGTTTCTCTTGGTGCATGTGTTTGCTATTCAGTAAGTATTTGGAGGTAGAGGCAGTTTTCATCAGTTCAGTTCTGCATACGCACACACACAAAATATTCAAAATCTGTTATAGTGTGAAAAATAAACATATTTCAAATATGACATCATTCATGTGTGGACCAAAATATAATACAGACCATAATACAGATGGTTATTCTTAATCAAAATGACAAAAATGGCATAAAAACACACTTATTCTTATAAGGGTCATTTCAGACCCACTTATGAAAGAGTATAGGGTCCAAGCACTGGAGCATCTAAGGGTTAAAGTAGTGGCTAGCCAGAATTTATACAAAAATACCGAACGATAATTTCTGACTTCCTTTGTGAGACTTTTATTTTGAAAGTGCGCAGGAAGTTGAGTATCATGTGCCGACGATAGCTTCGAGAGCTCAGCTGTCGTCACGGTACAGGTGAAATGATGAGAACGAAGCGCGACTGGCAAGGAGCTGCTAGCAAGTGATTAGTAAGTGTTAAATCTTTCTGTTAAATACATAAAATGTGACATAACATTTTTATTCGGTTTGAAGAAATGTAGTTCAAGTCTACTGTTGCTGAAAAGTAGTCGAGCTAACGAGCTAATTCGCTAAACAAGCTAGTAAGCGAGCGAATTAAGCACGTTTTTATTTAGCATCATGCAAGTTTTCGATGACGTATTTATACGCTTGACTTTGTTAAGCAAAGATGCTCAGAAAGTAAGTTAGACTATGGTCCATATTAGCAGTTACAGTGCCTTTTAAATTTAAATAGGCTTTTTTTGGACAACAGCTTACTAAAAAATAGACTCCTGTCAAAGTGAAGCGAGGTATTATTTACAAAGTAATTAATTTAGCGATTGCAGTATTATGCAGTGGCCGAGCCCGGACGAGCCCCCAAAAATGTCAGGTCCAAAACTGACACTCCGCAGCTTTACCTCCATGTTAAAAAACATGGAGGTAAAGAGGGTGCAGTCTGATTGATTGTAATATAAAGACACCTGAATCTGGAAGGTCCAGTCACTGGTGAATCAGTACTCCTTGATTGAACTACACTATGAACACTCCAAGCAACTCAGTGAACAGGTAAAAAGCGGTTTTAAACTAAATGGCAAAAAGTGAGTTGCTACTACCAAGACTAGCATTGTGCCAGATACTTGAGAAACCTGAGAAGCATAGTTGCAACTAAATCTAGAATGATATTAACCATGAATCATTTAACTCTGGGCATGATAAGGCAGAGGTGGTGGATGATACAGACAGGAATGGAAATAGTGAGCAGGAATAAAAACAAGTGTCTGCTCCTTAGGGTGTGTATTTCCATTCTGTAAGGTAAATTAAAATAATTCCACTTAGGTTTTGGACTACAGTCACAAGTTTTTAAAACCACAAAATATCAGATTCCCCATTTTTGTTTTACATTTGAATGGCATCCATTAATTGAAGGAATTTCAGAGGTATCAGCCTGGGACAGTAAGAAATCTTAACATTATGAAATTCCTTTCATTTTGAAGTATCTGGACATAAGAATTTGTAAAAACCTTGTATAGTTAATACTTTCATAGAGCTCAAACGGAAACTGAATCCAATGAAAACTGATTTTAATTTTTTTCCCCCTACAGTTTGAAATGCCACCACGGATTAGCCCACTGAAAGATGCCATTCAGCAAGTTGTGTCAAGGACTGACAAAACATGCAAGTTAGAGGTGAAGTTCATCAATGCAGTGAAAGGTAAGTTGGTATCTGATGTGATTTGTCAACGTATACCATCACTATCGCATTAGCATCTGTTGCAAAACTTTAGGGTGCATTGAATTGGCAAAAGATTGCAGCTTATCCTAAATCACCTAACATTTCAGTTTTTGTGTAATTTAGGGCTACAACTAACGATTGTTTTAATAGACGATTGATCTGTTGATTTTTTCTTTTTTTTGGGTGGGGTGTTCACACTATAACAGATTTTGAATATTTTGTGTGTGCGTATGCAGAACTGAACTGATGAAAACTGCCTCTACCTCCAAATACTTCAGTGATTTAGGCAGAAATGGGAAAACATGGGGTGCAAAAAAAATACAGGGGGTGCAAATTTTTTTCAGTGTCACTCACGGCGGCGCGGCATACAGGAGCGGAGGTTATGTGCTCCCTAACACACTGGTTTTGAATAAGTCTCTAAATGGTGCATTCTGTTCAATAAGATGCATTGTTACACATTTTAGTTTTCCCAAGCTTGATAATGTTGATTTACTGTACAGCCCCTGCCCTGACACACCCCTTTGTCATTTGACTGCAACTCACTTGGTTCATTTTGTCTAACCCCTTTGTTGGCCCACTGCTTCTCTCTGCACTTTCTTTAAAAAACAAACAAACACATAAATTCATAATATTACATGTGTCATCCAGTAATAATAGATCCCTAGACCTTGATAAGTCAATCATCTGTCAGCATTTTCGAATGTGGCGCTGACCCGAAAAGGTGGAGCTAAACCCTGCAGTCTTTTGATTGGTTGAAAAAATCGTCACTTCCCGTGTTACGTCGGTAAACAAAACTCCGCCGTGTTTAAACCATTGACTGTAACACACAGCTGATTGTTTACGTGTGTATTTCTCCTCGCCGATCACAGCCTTCTCTGAAACAAAGCTTGATTGAGTTCTTGTAATAAAGAGTCACATGTCAGTGACAGAGAAGATGAACTGCTGGAGGTCTTCCAGCGTTGGTTTTGTTTATGTTGCGTTTTTCTCCTTTGTTGAATTCATTAGTTAGCGGTTAGCTGCTATCATATGACGCTATTTACATAGCGGCTATCGTCATCCGGCTGACACGGCGTCTACCAAATAGGGCACAGGTGGCTGTAGAAACGTAAACAGGATCAGGTTTAAGCTTTTCAGTACCGGTATTCGGCAAACATATTCTTTGCCAGAATGTAGCCTAATCAGATATTTAGCGCACCCGTGTAGTAAGCACGTCTATTAAATGTCTATTAAGTGTTTTTTTTTTAAATAGGCCGTGCAAAAAGCGGTTTCGCGGTAGGCTACCTAAATCTATGTCAAGGACTAAAGTCTGTGTACATGTGGAGTTCAAACTAACCACTTGTCCACCAGCATCCGACTCTTTGACTCTTATTACAAACAAGTCTCCTCTCTCCTGCTGCAGCTTCAGCTGATTTATAAAGTCAGAGACTGAAGCTTTGTATTCAGATTTTAGATGATTTAATATAACTGGATAAAATGTTACTTTCATAGTCTGAACATGAAGCATATCTGCTCTATATGTCATGCTAATAACATCACACACACTCTCTAACTTTATATATTTTCTTTTTTCTTTCAGAGTGCATCTTAAAGGACAGAACAACGGAGGAACCAGGTGAGTCCTGATGATGTCACCCTCTGCCTGTCACGCGCTCAGGTTGACCCCACAGACCTGATACCACGCCTCCATAAAGATCAGGAAGACGAAGGTGGCCGACAGTGGAGTCTACACCTGTATTTTTCCTCATCTGATCTCATCTCATCCTCCTCAGCAGTTCACCATTGAGCTGGTTGTTGGTGAGGTTTTTTTTTAATTTATTTTTTTAATTATATTTAAAAACATTGTTAGTAAGATGACAGGTTTAAGAGTCACTGATGAACTTAAATAAGTCTCTAAATGGTGCATTCTGTTCAATAAGATGCATTGTTACACATTTTAGTTTTCCCAAGCTTGATAATGTTGATTTACTGTACAGCCCCTGCCCTGACACACCCCTTTGTCATTTGACTGCAACTCACTTGGTTCATTTTGTCTAACCCCTTTGTTGGCCCACTGCTTCTCTCTGCACTTTCTTTAAAAAACAAACAAACACATAAATTCATAATATTACATGTGTCATCCAGTAATAATAGATCCCTAGACCTTGATAAGTCAATCATCTGTCAGCATTTTCGAATGTGGCGCTGACCCGAAAAGGTGGAGCTAAACCCTGCAGTCCGTTGATTGGTTGAAAAAAATCGTCACTTCCCGTGTTACGTCGGTAAACAAAACTCCGCCGTGTTTAAACCATTGACTGTAACACACAGCTGATTGTTTACGTGTGTATTTCTCCTCGCCGATCACAGCCTTCTCTGAAACAAAGCTTGATTGAGTTCTTGTAATAAAGAGTCACATGTCAGTGACAGAGAAGATGAACTGCTGGATGTCTTCCAGCGTTGGTTTTGTTTATGTTGCGTTTTTCTCCTTTGTTGAATTCATTAGTTAGCGGTTAGCTGCTATCATATGACGCTATTTACATAGCAGCTATCGTCATCCGGCTGACACGGCGTCTACCAAATAGGGCACAGGTGGCTGTAGAAACGTAAACAGGATCAGGTTTAAGCTTTTCAGTACCGGTATTCGGCAAACATATTCTTTGCCAGAATGTAGCCTAATCAGATATTTAGCGCACCCGTGTAGTAAGCACGTCTATTAAATGTAGATATTTGCACGGCCTAGGTCAAGCCGTGCAATAATTTCAAGGCCGTGTTTTTTTTAAATAGGCCGTGCAAAAAGCGGTTTCGCGGTAGGCTACCTAAATCTATGTCAAGGACTAAAGTCTGTGTACATGTGGAGTTCAAACTAACCACTTGTCCACCAGCATCCGACTCTTTGACTCTTATTACAAACAAGTCTCCTCTCTCCTGCTGCAGCTTCAGCTGATTTATAAAGTCAGAGACTGAAGCTTTGTATTCAGATTTTAGATGATTTAATATAACTGGATAAAATGTTACTTTCATAGTCTGAACATGAAGCATATCTGCTCTATATGTCATGCTAATAACATCACACACACTCTCTAACTTTATATATTTTCTTTTTTCTTTCAGAGTGCATCTTAAAGGACAGAAGAACGGAGGAACCAGGTGAGTCCTGATGATGTCACCCTCTGCCTGTCACGCGCTCAGGTTGACCCCACAGACCTGATACCACGCCTCCATAAAGATCAGGAAGACGAAGGTGGCCGACAGTGGAGTCTACACCTGTATTTTTCCTCATCTGATCTCATCTCATCCTCCTCAGCAGTTCACCATTGAGCTGGTTGTTGGTGAGTTTTTTTTTTAATTTATTTTTTTAATTATATTTAAAAACATTGTTAGTAAGATGACAGGTTTAAGAGTCACTGATGAACTTAAATAAGTCTCTAAATGGTGCATTCTGTTCAATAAGATGCATTGTTACACATTTTAGTTTTCCCAAGCTTGATAATGTTGATTTACTGTACAGCCCCTGCCCTGACACACCCCTTTGTCATTTGACTGCAACTCACTTGGTTCATTTTGTCTAACCCCTTTGTTGGCCCACTGCTTCTCTCTGCACTTTCTTTAAAAAACAAACAAACACATAAATTCATAATATTACATGTGTCATCCAGTAATAATAGATCCCTAGACCTTGATAAGTCAATCATCTGTCAGCATTTTCGAATGTGGCGCTGACCCGAAAAGGTGGAGCTAAACCCTGCAGTCCGTTGATTGGTTGAAAAAATCGTCACTTCCCGTGTTACGTCGGTAAACAAAACTCCGCCGTGTTTAAACCATTGACTGTAACACACAGCTGATTGTTTACGTGTGTATTTCTCCTCGCCGATCACAGCCTTCTCTGAAACAAAGCTTGATTGAGTTCTTGTAATAAAGAGTCACATGTCAGTGACAGAGAAGATGAACTGCTGGATGTCTTCCAGCGTTGGTTTTGTTTATGTTGCGTTTTTCTCCTTTGTTGAATTCATTAGTTAGCGGTTAGCTGCTATCATATGACGCTATTTACATAGCGGCTATCGTCATCCGGCTGACACGGCGTCTACCAAATAGGGCACAGGTGGCTGTAGAAACGTAAACAGGATCAGGTTTAAGCTTTTCAGTACCGGTATTCGGCAAACATATTCTTTGCCAGAATGTAGCCTAATCAGATATTTAGCGCACCCGTGTAGTAAGCACGTCTATTAAATGTAGATATTTGCACGGCCTAGGTCAAGCCGTGCAATAATTTCAAGGCCGTGTTTTTTTTAAATAGGCCGTGCAAAAAGCGGTTTCGCGGTAGGCTACCTAAATCTATGTCAAGGACTAAAGTCTGTGTACATGTGGAGTTCAAACTAACCACTTGTCCACCAGCATCCGACTCTTTGACTCTTATTACAAACAAGTCTCCTCTCTCCTGCTGCAGCTTCAGCTGATTTATAAAGTCAGAGACTGAAGCTTTGTATTCAGATTTTAGATGATTTAATATAACTGGATAAAATGTTACTTTCATAGTCTGAACATGAAGCATATCTGCTCTATATGTCATGCTAATAACATCACACACACTCTCTAACTTTATATATTTTCTTTTTTCTTTCAGAGTGCATCTTAAAGGACAGAACAACGGAGGAACCAGGTGAGTCCTGATGATGTCACCCTCTGCCTGTCACGCGCTCAGGTTGACCCCACAGACCTGATACCACGCCTCCATAAAGATCAGGAAGACGAAGGTGGCCGACAGTGGAGTCTACACCTGTATTTTTCCTCATCTGATCTCATCTCATCCTCCTCAGCAGTTCACCATTGAGCTGGTTGTTGGTGAGGTTTTTTTTTAATTTATTTTTTTAATTATATTTAAAAACATTGTTAGTAAGATGACAGGTTTAAGAGTCACTGATGAACTTAAATAAGTCTCTAAATGGTGCATTCTGTTCAATAAGATGCATTGTTACACATTTTAGTTTTCCCAAGCTTGATAATGTTGATTTACTGTACAGCCCCTGCCCTGACACACCCCTTTGTCATTTGACTGCAACTCACTTGGTTCATTTTGTCTATCCCCTTTGTTGGCCCACTGCTTCTCTCTGCACTTTCTTTAAAAAACAAACAAACACATAAATTCATAATATTACATGTGTCATCCAGTAATAATAGATCCCTAGACCTTGATAAGTCAATCATCTGTCAGCATTTTCGAATGTGGCGCTGACCCGAAAAGGTGGAGCTAAACCCTGCAGTCCGTTGATTGGTTGAAAAAATCGTCACTTCCCGTGTTACGTCGGTAAACAAAACTCCGCCGTGTTTAAACCATTGACTGTAACACACAGCTGATTGTTTACGTGTGTATTTCTCCTCGCCGATCACAGCCTTCTCTGAAACAAAGCTTGATTGAGTTCTTGTAATAAAGAGTCACATGTCAGTGACAGAGAAGATGAACTGCTGGATGTCTTCCAGCGTTGGTTTTGTTTATGTTGCGTTTTTCTCCTTTGTTGAATTCATTAGTTAGCGGTTAGCTGCTATCATATGACGCTATTTACATAGCGGCTATCGTCATCCGGCTGACACGGCGTCTACCAAATAGGGCACAGGTGGCTGTAGAAACGTAAACAGGATCAGGTTTAAGCTTTTCAGTACCGGTATTCGGCAAACATATTCTTTGCCAGAATGTAGCCTAATCAGATATTTAGCGCACCCGTGCAGTAAGCACGTCTATTAAATGTAGATATTTGCACGGCCTAGGTCAAGCCGTGCAATAATTTCAAGGCCGTGTTTTTTTTAAATAGGCCGTGCAAAAAGCGGTTTCGCGGTAGGCTACCTAAATCTATGTCAAGGACTAAAGTCTGTGTACATGTGGAGTTCAAACTAACCACTTGTCCACCAGCATCCGACTCTTTGACTCTTATTACAAACAAGTCTCCTCTCTCCTGCTGCAGCTTCAGCTGATTTATAAAGTCAGAGACTGAAGCTTTGTATTCAGATTTTAGATGATTTAATATAACTGGATAAAATGTTACTTTCATAGTCTGAACATGAAGCATATCTGCTCTATATGTCATGCTAATAACATCACACACACTCTCTAACTTTATATATTTTCTTTTTTCTTTCAGAGTGCATCTTAAAGGACAGAAGAACGGAGGAACCAGGTGAGTCCTGATGATGTCACCCTCTGCCTGTCACGCGCTCAGGTTGACCCCACAGACCTGATACCACGCCTCCATAAAGATCAGGAAGACGAAGGTGGCCGACAGTGGAGTCTACACCTGTATTTTTCCTCATCTGATCTCATCTCATCCTCCTCAGCAGTTCACCATTGAGCTGGTTGTTGGTGAGTTTTTTTTTAAATTTATTTTTTTAATTATATTTAAAAACATTGTTAGTAAGATGACAGGTTTAAGAGTCACTGATGAACTTAAATAAGTCTCTAAATGGTGCATTCTGTTCAATAAGATGCATTGTTACACATTTTAGTTTTCCCAAGCTTGATAATGTTGATTTACTGTACAGCCCCTGCCCTGACACACCCCTTTGTCATTTGACTGCAACTCACTTGGTTCATTTTGTCTAACCCCTTTGTTGGCCCACTGCTTCTCTCTGCACTTTCTTTAAAAAACAAACAAACACATAAATTCATAATATTACATGTGTCATCCAGTAATAATAGATCCCTAGACCTTGATAAGTCAATCATCTGTCAGCATTTTCGAATGTGGCGCTGACCCGAAAAGGTGGAGCTAAACCCTGCAGTCCGTTGATTGGTTGAAAAAATCGTCACTTCCCGTGTTACGTCGGTAAACAAAACTCCGCCGTGTTTAAACCATTGACTGTAACACACAGCTGATTGTTTACGTGTGTATTTCTCCTCGCCGATCACAGCCTTCTCTGAAACAAAGCTTGATTGAGTTCTTGTAATAAAGAGTCACATGTCAGTGACAGAGAAGATGAACTGCTGGATGTCTTCCAGCGTTGGTTTTGTTTATGTTGCGTTTTTCTCCTTTGTTGAATTCATTAGTTAGCGGTTAGCTGCTATCATATGACGCTATTTACATAGCGGCTATCGTCATCCGGCTGACACGGCGTCTACCAAATAGGGCACAGGTGGCTGTAGAAACGTAAACAGGATCAGGTTTAAGCTTTTCAGTACCGGTATTCGGCAAACATATTCTTTGCCAGAATGTAGCCTAATCAGATATTTAGCGCACCCGTGTAGTAAGCACGTCTATTAAATGTAGATATTTGCACGGCCTAGGTCAAGCCGTGCAATAATTTCAAGGCCGTGTTTTTTTTAAATAGGCCGTGCAAAAAGCGGTTTCGCGGTAGGCTACCTAAATCTATGTCAAGGACTAAAGTCTGTGTACATGTGGAGTTCAAACTAACCACTTGTCCACCAGCATCCGACTCTTTGACTCTTATTACAAACAAGTCTCCTCTCTCCTGCTGCAGCTTCAGCTGATTTATAAAGTCAGAGACTGAAGCTTTGTATTCAGATTTTAGATGATTTAATATAACTGGATAAAATGTTACTTTCATAGTCTGAACATGAAGCATATCTGCTCTATATGTCATGCTAATAACATCACACACACTCTCTAACTTTATATATTTTCTTTTTTCTTTCAGAGTGCATCTTAAAGGACAGAACAACGGAGGAACCAGGTGAGTCCTGATGATGTCACCCTCTGCCTGTCACGCGCTCAGGTTGACCCCACAGACCTGATACCACGCCTCCATAAAGATCAGGAAGACGAAGGTGGCCGACAGTGGAGTCTACACCTGTATTTTTCCTCATCTGATCTCATCTCATCCTCCTCAGCAGTTCACCATTGAGCTGGTTGTTGGTGAGGTTTTTTTTTAATTTATTTTTTTAATTATATTTAAAAACATTGTTAGTAAGATGACAGGTTTAAGAGTCACTGATGAACTTAAATAAGTCTCTAAATGGTGCATTCTGTTCAATAAGATGCATTGTTACACATTTTAGTTTTCCCAAGCTTGATAATGTTGATTTACTGTACAGCCCCTGCCCTGACACACCCCTTTGTCATTTGACTGCAACTCACTTGGTTCATTTTGTCTATCCCCTTTGTTGGCCCACTGCTTCTCTCTGCACTTTCTTTAAAAAACAAACAAACACATAAATTCATAATATTACATGTGTCATCCAGTAATAATAGATCCCTAGACCTTGATAAGTCAATCATCTGTCAGCATTTTCGAATGTGGCGCTGACCCGAAAAGGTGGAGCTAAACCCTGCAGTCCGTTGATTGGTTGAAAAAATCGTCACTTCCCGTGTTACGTCGGTAAACAAAACTCCGCCGTGTTTAAACCATTGACTGTAACACACAGCTGATTGTTTACGTGTGTATTTCTCCTCGCCGATCACAGCCTTCTCTGAAACAAAGCTTGATTGAGTTCTTGTAATAAAGAGTCACATGTCAGTGACAGAGAAGATGAACTGCTGGATGTCTTCCAGCGTTGGTTTTGTTTATGTTGCGTTTTTCTCCTTTGTTGAATTCATTAGTTAGCGGTTAGCTGCTATCATATGACGCTATTTACATAGCGGCTATCGTCATCCGGCTGACACGGCGTCTACCAAATAGGGCACAGGTGGCTGTAGAAACGTAAACAGGATCAGGTTTAAGCTTTTCAGTACCGGTATTCGGCAAACATATTCTTTGCCAGAATGTAGCCTAATCAGATATTTAGCGCACCCGTGTAGTAAGCACGTCTATTAAATGTAGATATTTGCACGGCCTAGGTCAAGCCGTGCAATAATTTCAAGGCCGTGTTTTTTTTAAATAGGCCGTGCAAAAAGCGGTTTCGCGGTAGGCTACCTAAATCTATGTCAAGGACTAAAGTCTGTGTACATGTGGAGTTCAAACTAACCACTTGTCCACCAGCATCCGACTCTTTGACTCTTATTACAAACAAGTCTCCTCTCTCCTGCTGCAGCTTCAGCTGATTTATAAAGTCAGAGACTGAAGCTTTGTATTCAGATTTTAGATGATTTAATATAACTGGATAAAATGTTACTTTCATAGTCTGAACATGAAGCATATCTGCTCTATATGTCATGCTAATAACATCACACACACTCTCTAACTTTATATATTTTCTTTTTTCTTTCAGAGTGCATCTTAAAGGACAGAAGAACGGAGGAACCAGGTGAGTCCTGATGATGTCACCCTCTGCCTGTCACGCGCTCAGGTTGACCCCACAGACCTGATACCACGCCTCCATAAAGATCAGGAAGACGAAGGTGGCCGACAGTGGAGTCTACACCTGTATTTTTCCTCATCTGATCTCATCTCATCCTCCTCAGCAGTTCACCATTGAGCTGGTTGTTGGTGAGTTTTTTTTTAAATTTATTTTTTTAATTATATTTAAAAACATTGTTAGTAAGATGACAGGTTTAAGAGTCACTGATGACTGATTTATATTTCAGTAGTGTCTTCAAAACTGACTCGCTGCCTAAAAACAAATTCCTCAAGAAAATGGAAATATGATCCACTAAATGTCAGTGTTTAAACTTAATTGAAGTAGGTGTTGGCTTGGCGTTACAGTTCACCTCCAGTATTTAGTTTACATGAATAAATAATATGAAATAAAGACAAGAATTCTGGTCCTGAAGATGTTTGAATGAGCTGTGAGGTGTTTCTACAGTGAAATAAAATATCTCTGTCTCCTTCTCTTAACTGCAGACCGTTGTTGACAGCCTCCCTTCCAAACCCTGAAACGTGAGTTCACGTGCATGAATTATAATTTTGATGTCATGACACACTTTAAAAGTCATCTTATTACCATTTGGCCTCAGCCAGAAATCACTTATTATTGAGAATGTAAACAGTTGTAAAGTTTCCGTTATACAATAGAAAACACATTTTGACATTGACTGTCCTGGTCAAACTGGTTACTGGTACCAACTGTTTAACAAGTCTGTAAATTTCTCTGTTCACATTTCTCTCTCACTCTTTCCTGTCGTTAATCTGAATAGCTATTGGCATTAACTTACATTTTGTAAGTCTTCACATTTATTTGAAAACATTTATTCAGTATTCTATTGGATACAAAATACATAAAAAACAGAAACTTTATTGAACTACAACAATTTCTTTTTACAAAATTTAATAAGTTACTTCTATTTCTAATTTGATCCATTGAAGTTCTAAATTTGTCTTTTCTGCCAGACATTAGTTCTTTGATTGATTTGATATATCCTTGTAGATAAATTCAATAATTTGACTGAAATTTGATAATAATAAAAAGAAGAAAACATAAAAGAACTGTAGTTGTTCCTGAACGTTGTTGCTGAGGAGACCTGTTTGGTTTGTATCAAAGGTTTGATTGCAAATTGATTCACACTCATCAGTTTTTGTTGATATCTGTGTCAATAATCATAAAAGTAAAACTAATTGATACAGCAGTTATTTTCACAAACATAGTTTAGTAATTCATTTGTTAAAGATTTTCTCTTGTGATATAACTTGATCTATAAAATAAATGACATCTTGCAGGGAAACATTTGGAGTGGCTGTTCCCTTTCTGCAGACTGAGAGTTCTACCACAGGATCACTCATCCATCACCAGATTTAAAATAAAAACTTTGAAAATGTTACTTTATTACAGTATCATATTACCAGCTAACGCATAAAACAGTTAAAACAGCACAATGCCAAGGAAGAATAAGAAATCTCAAGCCCAAAGCCTCCGCTGGAAGAAGTCAGGTGATGTTAAGTGTGTAACAGTTTCTCAGAGCAGTGAGGAGGTAAAGACAGCCACAGCACCTGATCCTGACAGTAAGAAACAAGAAGGTCAAATGTCATCATGTGTACCACAGGTATGTTATGCAGACATGGTGAAGAGAGTACGTGATCCAGCTCAGTCTTTGCAGGAGAACAAAGTAGGTCCAAGTGATGAACAACATGTAGCACAGGTATCTCAAGCAGGCTTTGTGAAGAGAGAAGGTCACTCTGATCCACATACTGCAGGCCCTTCTCTGTCTCAGCAGATCAGCAGCACAGGTCTGGTGTCAGCTGCGGTGAGGAAATCGTTGGTGATTTTTATGAGGGCAGTTTCAGTGCTGTGACGGATGTGGAAACCTCTCCTTCTTCATGGTTGTTCTGTTTCCATGGAGGTGCAGGACTTTAGATTGCATTGAAAAATTAACCCACAATGAGCTAAAATGAGAACAGGAGCAATAAAAACACCCAGAAACTGCAGCTCGGAGTTCAGAGGGCTAAAATATTTAGTAAATCTGCATCACAGACCCATCAATTTAACCTGAATGTTTGTGCATCCTCTGCTGCTTTTGTTTCTCTTGGTGCATGTGTTTGCTATTCAGTAAGTATTTGGAGGTAGAGGCAGTTTTCATCAGTTCAGTTCTGCATACGCACACACACAAAATATTCAAAATCTGTTATAGTGTGAAAAATAAACATATTTCAAATATGACATCATTCATGTGTGGACCAAAATATAATACAGACCATAATACAGATGGTTATTCTTAATCAAAATGACAAAAATGGCATAAAAACACACTTATTCTTATAAGGGTCATTTCAGACCCACTTATGAAAGAGTATAGGGTCCAAGCACTGGAGCATCTAAGGGTTAAAGTAGTGGCTAGCCAGAATTTATACAAAAATACCGAACGATAATTTCTGACTTCCTTTGTGAGACTTTTATTTTGAAAGTGCGCAGGAAGTTGAGTATCATGTGCCGACGATAGCTTCGAGAGCTCAGCTGTCGTCACGGTACAGGTGAAATGATGAGAACGAAGCGCGACTGGCAAGGAGCTGCTAGCAAGTGATTAGTAAGTGTTAAATCTTTCTGTTAAATACATAAAATGTGACATAACATTTTTATTCGGTTTGAAGAAATGTAGTTCAAGTCTACTGTTGCTGAAAAGTAGTCGAGCTAACGAGCTAATTCGCTAAACAAGCTAGTAAGCGAGCGAATTAAGCACGTTTTTATTTAGCATCATGCAAGTTTTCGATGACGTATTTATACGCTTGACTTTGTTAAGCAAAGATGCTCAGAAAGTAAGTTAGACTATGGTCCATATTAGCAGTTACAGTGCCTTTTAAATTTAAATAGGCTTTTTTTGGACAACAGCTTACTAAAAAATAGACTCCTGTCAAAGTGAAGCGAGGTATTATTTACAAAGTAATTAATTTAGCGATTGCAGTATTATGCAGTGGCCGAGCCCGGACGAGCCCCCAAAAATGTCAGGTCCAAAACTGACACTCCGCAGCTTTACCTCCATGTTAAAAAACATGGAGGTAAAGAGGGTGCAGTCTGATTGATTGTAATATAAAGACACCTGAATCTGGAAGGTCCAGTCACTGGTGAATCAGTACTCCTTGATTGAACTACACTATGAACACTCCAAGCAACTCAGTGAACAGGTAAAAAGCGGTTTTAAACTAAATGGCAAAAAGTGAGTTGCTACTACCAAGACTAGCATTGTGCCAGATACTTGAGAAACCTGAGAAGCATAGTTGCAACTAAATCTAGAATGATATTAACCATGAATCATTTAACTCTGGGCATGATAAGGCAGAGGTGGTGGATGATACAGACAGGAATGGAAATAGTGAGCAGGAATAAAAACAAGTGTCTGCTCCTTAGGGTGTGTATTTCCATTCTGTAAGGTAAATTAAAATAATTCCACTTAGGTTTTGGACTACAGTCACAAGTTTTTAAAACCACAAAATATCAGATTCCCCATTTTTGTTTTACATTTGAATGGCATCCATTAATTGAAGGAATTTCAGAGGTATCAGCCTGGGACAGTAAGAAATCTTAACATTATGAAATTCCTTTCATTTTGAAGTATCTGGACATAAGAATTTGTAAAAACCTTGTATAGTTAATACTTTCATAGAGCTCAAACGGAAACTGAATCCAATGAAAACTGATTTTAATTTTTTTCCCCCTACAGTTTGAAATGCCACCACGGATTAGCCCACTGAAAGATGCCATTCAGCAAGTTGTGTCAAGGACTGACAAAACATGCAAGTTAGAGGTGAAGTTCATCAATGCAGTGAAAGGTAAGTTGGTATCTGATGTGATTTGTCAACGTATACCATCACTATCGCATTAGCATCTGTTGCAAAACTTTAGGGTGCATTGAATTGGCAAAAGATTGCAGCTTATCCTAAATCACCTAACATTTCAGTTTTTGTGTAATTTAGGGCTACAACTAACGATTGTTTTAATAGACGATTGATCTGTTGATTTTTTCTTTTTTTTGGGTGGGGTGTTCACACTATAACAGATTTTGAATATTTTGTGTGTGCGTATGCAGAACTGAACTGATGAAAACTGCCTCTACCTCCAAATACTTCAGTGATTTAGGCAGAAATGGGAAAACATGGGGTGCAAAAAAAATACAGGGGGTGCAAATTTTTTTCAGTGTCACTCACGGCGGCGCGGCATACAGGAGCGGAGGTTATGTGCTCCCTAACACACTGGTTTTGAATAAGTCTCTAAATGGTGCATTCTGTTCAATAAGATGCATTGTTACACATTTTAGTTTTCCCAAGCTTGATAATGTTGATTTACTGTACAGCCCCTGCCCTGACACACCCCTTTGTCATTTGACTGCAACTCACTTGGTTCATTTTGTCTAACCCCTTTGTTGGCCCACTGCTTCTCTCTGCACTTTCTTTAAAAAACAAACAAACACATAAATTCATAATATTACATGTGTCATCCAGTAATAATAGATCCCTAGACCTTGATAAGTCAATCATCTGTCAGCATTTTCGAATGTGGCGCTGACCCGAAAAGGTGGAGCTAAACCCTGCAGTCCGTTGATTGGTTGAAAAAATCGTCACTTCCCGTGTTACGTCGGTAAACAAAACTCCGCCGTGTTTAAACCATTGACTGTAACACACAACTGATTGTTTACGTGTGTATTTCTCCTCGCCGATCACAGCCTTCTCTGAAACAAAGCTTGATTGAGTTCTTGTAATAAAGAGTCACATGTCAGTGACAGAGAAGATGAACTGCTGGAGGTCTTCCAGCGTTGGTTTTGTTTATGTTGCGTTTTTCTCCTTTGTTGAATTCATTAGTTAGCGGTTAGCTGCTATCATATGACGCTATTTACATAGCGGCTATCGTCATCCGGCTGACACGGCGTCTACCAAATAGGGCACAGGTGGCTGTAGAAACGTAAACAGGATCAGGTTTAAGCTTTTCAGTACCGGTATTCGGCAAACATATTCTTTGCCAGAATGTAGCCTAATCAGATATTTAGCGCACCCGTGTAGTAAGCACGTCTATTAAATGTCTATTAAGTGTTTTTTTTTTAAATAGGCCGTGCAAAAAGCGGTTTCGCGGTAGGCTACCTAAATCTATGTCAAGGACTAAAGTCTGTGTACATGTGGAGTTCAAACTAACCACTTGTCCACCAGCATCCGACTCTTTGACTCTTATTACAAACAAGTCTCCTCTCTCCTGCTGCAGCTTCAGCTGATTTATAAAGTCAGAGACTGAAGCTTTGTATTCAGATTTTAGATGATTTAATATAACTGGATAAAATGTTACTTTCATAGTCTGAACATGAAGCATATCTGCTCTATATGTCATGCTAATAACATCACACACACTCTCTAACTTTATATATTTTCTTTTTTCTTTCAGAGTGCATCTTAAAGGACAGAACAACGGAGGAACCAGGTGAGTCCTGATGATGTCACCCTCTGCCTGTCACGCGCTCAGGTTGACCCCACAGACCTGATACCACGCCTCCATAAAGATCAGGAAGACGAAGGTGGCCGACAGTGGAGTCTACACCTGTATTTTTCCTCATCTGATCTCATCTCATCCTCCTCAGCAGTTCACCATTGAGCTGGTTGTTGGTGAGTTTTTTTTTTAATTTATTTTTTTAATTATATTTAAAAACATTGTTAGTAAGATGACAGGTTTAAGAGTCACTGATGAACTTAAATAAGTCTCTAAATGGTGCATTCTGTTCAATAAGATGCATTGTTACACATTTTAGTTTTCCCAAGCTTGATAATGTTGATTTACTGTACAGCCCCTGCCCTGACACACCCCTTTGTCATTTGACTGCAACTCACTTGGTTCATTTTGTCTAACCCCTTTGTTGGCCCACTGCTTCTCTCTGCACTTTCTTTAAAAAACAAACAAACACATAAATTCATAATATTACATGTGTCATCCAGTAATAATAGATCCCTAGACCTTGATAAGTCAATCATCTGTCAGCATTTTCGAATGTGGCGCTGACCCGAAAAGGTGGAGCTAAACCCTGCAGTCCGTTGATTGGTTGAAAAAATCGTCACTTCCCGTGTTACGTTGGTAAACAAAACTCCGCCGTGTTTAAACCATTGACTGTAACACACAGCTGATTGTTTACGTGTGTATTTCTCCTCGCCGATCACAGCCTTCTCTGAAACAAAGCTTGATTGAGTTCTTGTAATAAAGAGTCACATGTCAGTGACAGAGAAGATGAACTGCTGGATGTCTTCCAGCGTTGGTTTTGTTTATGTTGCGTTTTTCTCCTTTGTTGAATTCATTAGTTAGCGGTTAGCTGCTATCATATGACGCTATTTACATAGCGGCTATCGTCATCCGGCTGACCCGGCGTCTACCAAATAGGGCACAGGTGGCTGTAGAAACGTAAACAGGATCAGGTTTAAGCTTTTCAGTACCGGTATTCGGCAAACATATTCTTTGCCAGAATGTAGCCTAATCAGATATTTAGCGCACCCGTGTAGTAAGCACGTCTATTAAATGTAGATATTTGCACGGCCTAGGTCAAGCCGTGCAATAATTTCAAGGCCGTGTTTTTTTTAAATAGGCCGTGCAAAAAGCGGTTTCGCGGTAGGCTACCTAAATCTATGTCAAGGACTAAAGTCTGTGTACATGTGGAGTTCAAACTAACCACTTGTCCACCAGCATCCGACTCTTTGACTCTTATTACAAACAAGTCTCCTCTCTCCTGCTGCAGCTTCAGCTGATTTATAAAGTCAGAGACTGAAGCTTTGTATTCAGATTTTAGATGATTTAATATAACTGGATAAAATGTTACTTTCATAGTCTGAACATGAAGCATATCTGCTCTATATGTCATGCTAATAACATCACACACACTCTCTAACTTTATATATTTTCTTTTTTCTTTCAGAGTGCATCTTAAAGGACAGAACAACGGAGGAACCAGGTGAGTCCTGATGATGTCACCCTCTGCCTGTCACGCGCTCAGGTTGACCCCACAGACCTGATACCACGCCTCCATAAAGATCAGGAAGACGAAGGTGGCCGACAGTGGAGTCTACACCTGTATTTTTCCTCATCTGATCTCATCTCATCCTCCTCAGCAGTTCACCATTGAGCTGGTTGTTGGTGAGTTTTTTTTTTAATTTATTTTTTTAATTATATTTAAAAACATTGTTAGTAAGATGACAGGTTTAAGAGTCACTGATGAACTTAAATAAGTCTCTAAATGGTGCATTCTGTTCAATAAGATGCATTGTTACACATTTTAGTTTTCCCAAGCTTGATAATGTTGATTTACTGTACAGCCCCTGCCCTGACACACCCCTTTGTCATTTGACTGCAACTCACTTGGTTCATTTTGTCTAACCCCTTTGTTGGCCCACTGCTTCTCTCTGCACTTTCTTTAAAAAACAAACAAACACATAAATTCATAATATTACATGTGTCATCCAGTAATAATAGATCCCTAGACCTTGATAAGTCAATCATCTGTCAGCATTTTCGAATGTGGCGCTGACCCGAAAAGGTGGAGCTAAACCCTGCAGTCCGTTGATTGGTTGAAAAAATCGTCACTTCCCGTGTTACGTCGGTAAACAAAACTCCGCCGTGTTTAAACCATTGACTGTAACACACAGCTGATTGTTTACGTGTGTATTTCTCCTCGCCGATCACAGCCTTCTCTGAAACAAAGCTTGATTGAGTTCTTGTAATAAAGAGTCACATGTCAGTGACAGAGAAGATGAACTGCTGGATGTCTTCCAGCGTTGGTTTTGTTTATGTTGCGTTTTTCTCCTTTGTTGAATTCATTAGTTAGCGGTTAGCTGCTATCATATGACGCTATTTACATAGCGGCTATCGTCATCCGGCTGACACGGCGTCTACCAAATAGGGCACAGGTGGCTGTAGAAACGTAAACAGGATCAGGTTTAAGCTTTTCAGTACCGGTATTCGGCAAACATATTCTTTGCCAGAATGTAGCCTAATCAGATATTTAGCGCACCCGTGTAGTAAGCACGTCTATTAAATGTAGATATTTGCACGGCCTAGGTCAAGCCGTGCAATAATTTCAAGGCCGTGTTTTTTTTAAATAGGCCGTGCAAAAAGCGGTTTCGCGGTAGGCTACCTAAATCTATGTCAAGGACTAAAGTCTGTGTACATGTGGAGTTCAAACTAACCACTTGTCCACCAGCATCCGACTCTTTGACTCTTATTACAAACAAGTCTCCTCTCTCCTGCTGCAGCTTCAGCTGATTTATAAAGTCAGAGACTGAAGCTTTGTATTCAGATTTTAGATGATTTAATATAACTGGATAAAATGTTACTTTCATAGTCTGAACATGAAGCATATCTGCTCTATATGTCATGCTAATAACATCACACACACTCTCTAACTTTATATATTTTCTTTTTTCTTTCAGAGTGCATCTTAAAGGACAGAACAACGGAGGAACCAGGTGAGTCCTGATGATGTCACCCTCTGCCTGTCACGCGCTCAGGTTGACCCCACAGACCTGATACCACGCCTCCATAAGGATCAGGAAGACGAAGGTGGCCGACAGTGGAGTCTACACCTGTATTTTTCCTCATCTGATCTCATCTCATCCTCCTCAGCAGTTCACCATTGAGCTGGTTGTTGGTGAGGTTTTTTTTTAATTTATTTTTTTAATTATATTTAAAAACATTGTTAGTAAGATGACAGGTTTAAGAGTCACTGATGAACTTAAATAAGTCTCTAAATGGTGCATTCTGTTCAATAAGATGCATTGTTACACATTTTAGTTTTCCCAAGCTTGATAATGTTGATTTACTGTACAGCCCCTGCCCTGACACACCCCTTTGTCATTTGACTGCAACTCACTTGGTTCATTTTGTCTATCCCCTTTGTTGGCCCACTGCTTCTCTCTGCACTTTCTTTAAAAAACAAACAAACACATAAATTCATAATATTACATGTGTCATCCAGTAATAATAGATCCCTAGACCTTGATAAGTCAATCATCTGTCAGCATTTTCGAATGTGGCGCTGACCCGAAAAGGTGGAGCTAAACCCTGCAGTCCGTTGATTGGTTGAAAAAATCGTCACTTCCCGTGTTACGTCGGTAAACAAAACTCCGCCGTGTTTAAACCATTGACTGTAACACACAGCTGATTGTTTACGTGTGTATTTCTCCTCGCCGATCACAGCCTTCTCTGAAACAAAGCTTGATTGAGTTCTTGTAATAAAGAGTCACATGTCAGTGACAGAGAAGATGAACTGCTGGATGTCTTCCAGCGTTGGTTTTGTTTATGTTGCGTTTTTCTCCTTTGTTGAATTCATTAGTTAGCGGTTAGCTGCTATCATATGACGCTATTTACATAGCGGCTATCGTCATCCGGCTGACACGGCGTCTACCAAATAGGGCACAGGTGGCTGTAGAAACGTAAACAGGATCAGGTTTAAGCTTTTCAGTACCGGTATTCGGCAAACATATTCTTTGCCAGAATGTAGCCTAATCAGATATTTAGCGCACCCGTGTAGTAAGCACGTCTATTAAATGTAGATATTTGCACGGCCTAGGTCAAGCCGTGCAATAATTTCAAGGCCGTGTTTTTTTTAAATAGGCCGTGCAAAAAGCGGTTTCGCGGTAGGCTACCTAAATCTATGTCAAGGACTAAAGTCTGTGTACATGTGGAGTTCAAACTAACCACTTGTCCACCAGCATCCGACTCTTTGACTCTTATTACAAACAAGTCTCCTCTCTCCTGCTGCAGCTTCAGCTGATTTATAAAGTCAGAGACTGAAGCTTTGTATTCAGATTTTAGATGATTTAATATAACTGGATAAAATGTTACTTTCATAGTCTGAACATGAAGCATATCTGCTCTATATGTCATGCTAATAACATCACACACACTCTCTAACTTTATATATTTTCTTTTTTCTTTCAGAGTGCATCTTAAAGGACAGAAGAACGGAGGAACCAGGTGAGTCCTGATGATGTCACCCTCTGCCTGTCACGCGCTCAGGTTGACCCCACAGACCTGATACCACGCCTCCATAAAGATCAGGAAGACGAAGGTGGCCGACAGTGGAGTCTACACCTGTATTTTTCCTCATCTGATCTCATCTCATCCTCCTCAGCAGTTCACCATTGAGCTGGTTGTTGGTGAGTTTTTTTTTAAATTTATTTTTTTAATTATATTTAAAAACATTGTTAGTAAGATGACAGGTTTAAGAGTCACTGATGAACTTAAATAAGTCTCTAAATGGTGCATTCTGTTCAATAAGATGCATTGTTACACATTTTAGTTTTCCCAAGCTTGATAATGTTGATTTACTGTACAGCCCCTGCCCTGACACACCCCTTTGTCATTTGACTGCAACTCACTTGGTTCATTTTGTCTAACCCCTTTGTTGGCCCACTGCTTCTCTCTGCACTTTCTTTAAAAAACAAACAAACACATAAATTCATAATATTACATGTGTCATCCAGTAATAATAGATCCCTAGACCTTGATAAGTCAATCATCTGTCAGCATTTTCGAATGTGGCGCTGACCCGAAAAGGTGGAGCTAAACCCTGCAGTCCGTTGATTGGTTGAAAAAATCGTCACTTCCCGTGTTACGTCGGTAAACAAAACTCCGCCGTGTTTAAACCATTGACTGTAACACACAGCTGATTGTTTACGTGTGTATTTCTCCTCGCCGATCACAGCCTTCTCTGAAACAAAGCTTGATTGAGTTCTTGTAATAAAGAGTCACATGTCAGTGACAGAGAAGATGAACTGCTGGATGTCTTCCAGCGTTGGTTTTGTTTATGTTGCGTTTTTCTCCTTTGTTGAATTCATTAGTTAGCGGTTAGCTGCTATCATATGACGCTATTTACATAGCGGCTATCGTCATCCGGCTGACACGGCGTCTACCAAATAGGGCACAGGTGGCTGTAGAAACGTAAACAGGATCAGGTTTAAGCTTTTCAGTACCGGTATTCGGCAAACATATTCTTTGCCAGAATGTAGCCTAATCAGATATTTAGCGCACCCGTGTAGTAAGCACGTCTATTAAATGTAGATATTTGCACGGCCTAGGTCAAGCCGTGCAATAATTTCAAGGCCGTGTTTTTTTTAAATAGGCCGTGCAAAAAGCGGTTTCGCGGTAGGCTACCTAAATCTATGTCAAGGACTAAAGTCTGTGTACATGTGGAGTTCAAACTAACCACTTGTCCACCAGCATCCGACTCTTTGACTCTTATTACAAACAAGTCTCCTCTCTCCTGCTGCAGCTTCAGCTGATTTATAAAGTCAGAGACTGAAGCTTTGTATTCAGATTTTAGATGATTTAATATAACTGGATAAAATGTTACTTTCATAGTCTGAACATGAAGCATATCTGCTCTATATGTCATGCTAATAACATCACACACACTCTCTAACTTTATATATTTTCTTTTTTCTTTCAGAGTGCATCTTAAAGGACAGAAGAACGGAGGAACCAGGTGAGTCCTGATGATGTCACCCTCTGCCTGTCACGCGCTCAGGTTGACCCCACAGACCTGATACCACGCCTCCATAAAGATCAGGAAGACGAAGGTGGCCGACAGTGGAGTCTACACCTGTATTTTTCCTCATCTGATCTCATCTCATCCTCCTCAGCAGTTCACCATTGAGCTGGTTGTTGGTGAGTTTTTTTTTAAATTTATTTTTTTAATTATATTTAAAAACATTGTTAGTAAGATGACAGGTTTAAGAGTCACTGATGAACTTAAATAAGTCTCTAAATGGTGCATTCTGTTCAATAAGATGCATTGTTACACATTTTAGTTTTCCCAAGCTTGATAATGTTGATTTACTGTACAGCCCCTGCCCTGACACACCCCTTTGTCATTTGACTGCAACTCACTTGGTTCATTTTGTCTAACCCCTTTGTTGGCCCACTGCTTCTCTCTGCACTTTCTTTAAAAAACAAACAAACACATAAATTCATAATATTACATGTGTCATCCAGTAATAATAGATCCCTAGACCTTGATAAGTCAATCATCTGTCAGCATTTTCGAATGTGGCGCTGACCCGAAAAGGTGGAGCTAAACCCTGCAGTCCGTTGATTGGTTGAAAAAATCGTCACTTCCCGTGTTACGTCGGTAAACAAAACTCCGCCGTGTTTAAACCATTGACTGTAACACACAGCTGATTGTTTACGTGTGTATTTCTCCTCGCCGATCACAGCCTTCTCTGAAACAAAGCTTGATTGAGTTCTTGTAATAAAGAGTCACATGTCAGTGACAGAGAAGATGAACTGCTGGATGTCTTCCAGCGTTGGTTTTGTTTATGTTGCGTTTTTCTCCTTTAAAATAAATGACATCTTGCAGGGAAACATTTGGAGTGGCTGTTCCCTTTCTGCAGACTGAGAGTTCTACCACAGGATCACTCATCCATCACCAGATTTAAAATAAAAACTTTGAAAATGTTACTTTATTACAGTATCATATTACCAGCTAACGCATAAAACGGTTAAAACAGCACAATGCCAAGGAAGAATAAGAAATCTCAAGCCCAAAGCCTCCGCTGGAAGAAGTCAGGTGATGTTAAGTGTGTAACAGTTTCTCAGAGCAGTGAGGAGGTAAAGACAGCCACAGCACCTGATCCTGACAGTAAGAAACAAGAAGGTCAAATGTCATCATGTGTACCACAGGTATGTTATGCAGACATGGTGAAGAGAGTACGTGATCCAGCTCAGTCTTTGCAGGAGAACAAAGTAGGTCCAAGTGATGAACAACATGTAGCACAGGTATCTCAAGCAGGCTTTGTGAAGAGAGAAGGTCACTCTGATCCACATACTGCAGGCCCTTCTCTGTCTCAGCAGATCAGCAGCACAGGTCTGGTGTCAGCTGCGGTGAGGAAATCGTTGGTGATTTTTATGGTGGCAGTTTCAGTGCTGTGACGGATGTGGAAACCTCTCCTTCTTCATGGTTGTTCTGTTTCCATGGAGGTGCAGGACTTTAGATTGCATTGAAAAATTAACCCACAATGAGCTAAAATGAGAACAGGAGCAATAAAAACACCCAGAAACTGCAGCTCGGAGTTCAGAGGGCTAAAATATTTAGTAAATCTGCATCACAGACCCATCAATTTAACCTGAATGTTTGTGCATCCTCTGCTGCTTTTGTTTCTCTTGGTGCATGTGTTTGCTATTCAGTAAGTATTTGGAGGTAGAGGCAGTTTTCATCAGTTCAGTTCTGCATACGCACACACACAAAATATTCAAAATCTGTTATAGTGTGAAAAATAAACATATTTCAAATATGACATCATTCATGTGTGGACCAAAATATAATACAAACCATAATACAGATGGTTATTCTTAATCAAAATGACAAAAATGGCATAAAAACACACTTATTCTTATAAGGGTCATTTCAGACCCACTTATGAAAGAGTATAGGGTCCAAGCACTGGAGCATCTAAGGGTTAAAGTAGTGGCTAGCCAGAATTTATACAAAAATACCGAACGATAATTTCTGACTTCCTTTGTGAGACTTTTATTTTGAAAGTGCGCAGGAAGTTGAGTATCATGTGCCGACGATAGCTTCGAGAGCTCAGCTGTCGTCACGGTACAGGTGAAATGATGAGAACGAAGCGCGACTGGCAAGGAGCTGCTAGCAAGTGATTAGTAAGTGTTAAATCTTTCTGTTAAATACATAAAATGTGACATAACATTTTTATTCGGTTTGAAGAAATGTAGTTCAAGTCTACTGTTGCTGAAAAGTAGTCGAGCTAACGAGCTAATTCGCTAAACAAGCTAGTAAGCGAGCGAATTAAGCACGTTTTTATTTAGCATCATGCAAGTTTTCGATGACGTATTTATACGCTTGACTTTGTTAAGCAAAGATGCTCAGAAAGTAAGTTAGACTATGGTCCATATTAGCAGTTACAGTGCCTTTTAAATTTAAATAGGCTTTTTTTGGACAACAGCTTACTAAAAAATAGACTCCTGTCAAAGTGAAGCGAGGTATTATTTACAAAGTAATTAATTTAGCGATTGCAGTATTATGCAGTGGCCGAGCCCGGACGAGCCCCCAAAAATGTCAGGTCCAAAACTGACACTCCGCAGCTTTACCTCCATGTTAAAAAACATGGAGGTAAAGAGGGTGCAGTCTGATTGATTGTAATATAAAGACACCTGAATCTGGAAGGTCCAGTCACTGGTGAATCAGTACTCCTTGATTGAACTACACTATGAACACTCCAAGCAACTCAGTGAACAGGTAAAAAGCGGTTTTAAACTAAATGGCAAAAAGTGAGTTGCTACTACCAAGACTAGCATTGTGCCAGATACTTGAGAAACCTGAGAAGCATAGTTGCAACTAAATCTAGAATGATATTAACCATGAATCATTTAACTCTGGGCATGATAAGGCAGAGGTGGTGGATGATACAGACAGGAATGGAAATAGTGAGCAGGAATAAAAACAAGTGTCTGCTCCTTAGGGTGTGTATTTCCATTCTGTAAGGTAAATTAAAATAATTCCACTTAGGTTTTGGACTACAGTCACAAGTTTTTAAAACCACAAAATATCAGATTCCCCATTTTTGTTTTACATTTGAATGGCATCCATTAATTGAAGGAATTTCAGAGGTATCAGCCTGGGACAGTAAGAAATCTTAACATTATGAAATTCCTTTCATTTTGAAGTATCTGGACATAAGAATTTGTAAAAACCTTGTATAGTTAATACTTTCATAGAGCTCAAACGGAAACTGAATCCAATGAAAACTGATTTTAATTTTTTTCCCCCTACAGTTTGAAATGCCACCACGGATTAGCCCACTGAAAGATGCCATTCAGCAAGTTGTGTCAAGGACTGACAAAACATGCAAGTTAGAGGTGAAGTTCATCAATGCAGTGAAAGGTAAGTTGGTATCTGATGTGATTTGTCAACGTATACCATCACTATCGCATTAGCATCTGTTGCAAAACTTTAGGGTGCATTGAATTGGCAAAAGATTGCAGCTTATCCTAAATCACCTAACATTTCAGTTTTTGTGTAATTTAGGGCTACAACTAACGATTGTTTTAATAGACGATTGATCTGTTGATTTTTTTCTTTTTTTTGGGTGGGGTGTTCACACTATAACAGATTTTGAATATTTTGTGTGTGCGTATGCAGAACTGAACTGATGAAAACTGCCTCTACCTCCAAATACTTCAGTGATTTAGGCAGAAATGGGAAAACATGGGGTGCAAAAAAAATACAGGGGGTGCAAATTTTTTTCAGTGTCACTCACGGCGGCGCGGCATACAGGAGCGGAGGTTATGTGCTCCCTAACACACTGGTTTTGAATAAGTCTCTAAATGGTGCATTCTGTTCAATAAGATGCATTGTTACACATTTTAGTTTTCCCAAGCTTGATAATGTTGATTTACTGTACAGCCCCTGCCCTGACACACCCCTTTGTCATTTGACTGCAACTCACTTGGTTCATTTTGTCTAACCCCTTTGTTGGCCCACTGCTTCTCTCTGCACTTTCTTTAAAAAACAAACAAACACATAAATTCATAATATTACATGTGTCATCCAGTAATAATAGATCCCTAGACCTTGATAAGTCAATCATCTGTCAGCATTTTCGAATGTGGCGCTGACCCGAAAAGGTGGAGCTAAACCCTGCAGTCCGTTGATTGGTTGAAAAAATCGTCACTTCCCGTGTTACGTCGGTAAACAAAACTCCGCCGTGTTTAAACCATTGACTGTAACACACAGCTGATTGTTTACGTGTGTATTTCTCCTCGCCGATCACAGCCTTCTCTGAAACAAAGCTTGATTGAGTTCTTGTAATAAAGAGTCACATGTCAGTGACAGAGAAGATGAACTGCTGGATGTCTTCCAGCGTTGGTTTTGTTTATGTTGCGTTTTTCTCCTTTGTTGAATTCATTAGTTAGCGGTTAGCTGCTATCATATGACGCTATTTACATAGCGGCTATCGTCATCCGGCTGACACGGCGTCTACCAAATAGGGCACAGGTGGCTGTAGAAACGTAAACAGGATCAGGTTTAAGCTTTTCAGTACCGGTATTCGGCAAACATATTCTTTGCCAGAATGTAGCCTAATCAGATATTTAGCGCACCCGTGTAGTAAGCACGTCTATTAAATGTCTATTAAGTGTTTTTTTTTTAAATAGGCCGTGCAAAAAGCTCTGTCTCTCTCTCTCCATCTTTTCTCTCTCTCTCTCTCTCTCTTTATCTTTCTCTCTCTCTTTCTTTTTCTCTCTCTCTCTCTTTATCTTTCTCTCTCTCTTTCTTTCTCTCTCTCTCCCTCTTTTCTCTCTCTCTCTCCCTCTTTTCTCTCTCTCTCTCTCTCTTTATCTTTCTCTCTCTCTTTTTCTCCCTCTTTTCTCTCTCGCTCTGTCTCTCTCTCTCCCCCTCTTTAT